>NC_136471.1:107855894-108153194 GCF_902686455.1 Sciurus vulgaris
GTCATCAGCGAACAGGGATAGTTTGAGTTCTTCTTTTCCAATTCGTATCCCTTTAATTTCTTTGGTTTGTCTAATAGCTCTGCCTAGAGTCTCAAAGACAATATTGAATAGACGTGGTGAAAGAAGGCATCCCTGTCTTCTTCCAGTTTTTAGGGGGAATGCTTTCAGTTTTTCACCATTTAGAATGATATTGGACATAGGCTTAGCATAGATGGCCTTCACAATGTTAAGGAATGATCCCGCTACTCCAATTTTTTCTAGTGTTTTGAGCATGAAGGGATGCTGTATTTTATCAAATGCTTTTTCTGCATCTATTGAAATAATCATGTGATTCTTAACTTTTAGTCTGTTGATATGGCGAATGACATTTATTGATTTCTGGATGTTGAACCAACCTTTCATCCCTGGGATAAAACCCACTTGATCGTGATGCACAATCTTTTTAATATATTTTTGTATGCGATTTGCTAAAATTTTGTTGAGAATTTTTGCGTCGATGTTCATTAAGGATATTGGTCTGAAATTTTCTTTCCTTGATGTGTCTCAGTCTGCTTTAGTTATCAGGATGATATTGGCTTCATAGAATGAGTTTGGGAGGGTTCCCTCCTCTTCTATTTTATGGAATACTTTGAGAAGTATTGGAATGAGCTCTTCTTTCAAGGTTTTGTAGAACTCGGCTGAGAACACATCTGGTCCCGGACTTTTCTTTGTTGGTAGGCTTTTGATGACCTCTTCTATTTCATTACTTGAAATTGATTCATTTAAATTGTGTATGTCCTCCTCGTTCAGTTTAGGTAATTCATATGTCTCTAGAAACTTGTTGATGTCTTCGAGGTTTTCTGTTTTGTTGGAGTATAGATTTTCAAAATAGCTTCTAATTATGTTTTGTATTTCACTCGTGTCTGTTGTGATTTTTCCTAATTTTAGTAATTTGAGTTTTCTCCCTCTTTCTCTTTGTTAGTGTGGCTAAGGGTTTATCAATTTTGTTTATTTTTTCAAAGAACCAACTATTTATTTTGTTAATTTTTCCGATTGTTTCTTTTGTTTCAATTTCATTGATTTCAGCTCTGAGTTTAACTATTTCCTGTCTTCTACTACTTTTGGTGTTGGTCTGCTATTCTTTTTCTAGGGCTTTGAGCTGTAGTGTTAAGTCGTTTATTTGTTGATTTCTCCTTCTTTTGTTGAATGCACCCCATGAAATATATCTTCCTCTAAGTACTGCTTTCATAGTGTCACAGAGATTTTGATATGATGTGTCGTTGTTCTTGTTTACTTCTAAAAATTTTTTTATTTCCCTCCTGATGTCTTCTGTATCCATTCATCATATAATAGTGTATCATTTAATCTCCAGGTATTGGAGAAGTTTCTGTTTTTTATTCTGTCATTTATTTCTAATTTCAATCCATTATGATCTGATAGAGTACAAGGTAGTATCTCTATCTTCTTGTATTTGCTAACAGTAGCTTTGTGGCATAAGACATGGTCTATTTTAGAGAAGGATCCATGTGCTGCTGAGAAGAAAGTGTATTCGTTCTTTGTTGGATGGTATATTCTATATATGTTGGTTAAGTCTAAATCGTTGATTGTGTTATTGAGATCTATGGTTTCTTTATTCAATTTTTGTTTGGACGATCTATCCAGTGGTGAGAGAGGTTTGTTAAAATCACCTAGTATTATTGTGTTGTGGTCTATTTCATTTCTGGAATTGACAAGGATTTTTTTGACGTACGTGGATGAGCCAATGTTCAGGGCATAGATATTTATGATTGTTATGTCTTGCTGATTTATGCTTCCCTTAAGCAGTATGTAATGTCCTTCTTTATCCCTTCTGACTAGTTTTGGCTTGAAATCCACATTATCTGAAATGAGGATGGATACTCCAGCTGTTTTACTGTGTCCGTGTGCATGGGATGTTTTTTCCCATCCTTTAACCTTTAGTCTATGGGTATCTCTTTCTATGAGATGAGTCTCTTGCAGGCAGCAAATTGTTGAATTTTTCTTTTTAATCCATTCTGCCAGTCTATGTCTTTTGATTGATGAGTTCAGGCCATTAACATTCAGGGTTATTATTGTGATATGATTTGTATTCCCAGTCATTTGACTCATTTTTGTTTTTTGACATGATTTGGTTTCCCCTTTATTTGGCTATTCCTTTAGGCTAGTTCCTCCCATTGCTGATTTGCATCGTTGTTTTTCATCTCTTCCTCATGGAATATTTTGCTGAGAATGTTCTGCAACGCTGGCTTTCTTTTTGTAAATTCCTTTACCTTTTGTTTATCATGGAAGGATCTTTTTTCATCGTCAAATCTGAAAGTAAGTTTTGCTGGGTGTAAGATTCTTGGTTGGCATCTATTTTCCTTCAGGGCTTGGTAAATGTTGTTCCAGGCCCTTCTAGCTTTTAGAGTCTGGATTGAAAAATCTGCTGATATTCTTGTTGGTTTCCCCCTGAGTATAATTTGATTCCTTTCTCTTGCATCCTTTAAAATTCGGTCTTTATTTTGTATGTTAGGTATTTTCCTAATAATGTGCCTTGGTGTGGGTCTGTTGTAATTTTGTGTATTTGGAGTCCTATAAGCCTCTTGTACTTGGTTTTCCATTTCATTCTTCAGATTTGGGAAATTTTCTGATATTATTTCATCGAATAGATTTTTCATTCCTTTGGTTTGTATCTCTAAGCCTTCCTCAATCCCAATAATTCTTAAATTTGGCCTTTTCATGATATCCCATAATTCTTGTAGATTCTGTTCATGATTTCTTACCATCTTTTCTGTTTGGTCAACTTTGTTTTCAAGATTGAATATTTTTTCCTCAATATCTGAGGTTCTGTCTTCCAGGCATTCTATCCTATTGGTTATGCTTTCTATGGAGTTTTAAACTTGGGTTATTGTTTCTTTCATTTCAAAGATTTCTGTTTCATTTTTTTTTCAATATCTCTAACTCTTTATTGAAATGATCTCCTGCTTCCCGTATTTGCTCCTTCAACTGTTGATTGGTGTGTTCATTTAATGCCTGCATTTGCTCTTTCATCTCCTCGTTTGCTTCCCTGATTGTTTTAATTATGTACATTCTGAACTCCCTTTCTGACATTTCTTCTGCTGTGCTGTCATTGGGTTTTATTGATATAGTATCTAGTTTTGTTTGGGACACCTTCTTCCCTTGTTTTCTCATATTGGTCAGATGTCAGTGGGACTTTGTGATATTGCAGAATTCTTCTATTGGCTTATAGTGTCCCTCTAGATTTCCAGTGTATCACCTTCCTGCCTTCAGTAGCCTGAAGTCTTGGAGTAACTTGATAATGCAGTGCTTCCAAGGAAAGCTGTCCCTAGCCTGCTACTGGTTCCAGGACTTGGAGCTTGCTCTGTGTGGAAAGGCTCTCACTGGGGGGGCCTACTCTGAGAAGCTAGCCTGGAAAGGCACTTCCTGCCGGAGGGGGCCGGGCTGTTGGCTGCTTGGGGAAGTTCCTGGTTGCCCTGTCCTGGTCCCTGAAGCAACCTGTGGGCAGCAACCCACTGCCCTGGTTCAGGGACTTTAAGCTTGGTTCTGTGCAGGAAGGCTCTCACTGGGGGACCTGTTCTGAGATGCTTGAGAATCTGGCCCTGTGGAATGAGCCCACCACTGGAGTGCGCAGGGCTGCCTGGGGAGGACTCTAGCTGCTCTGCCTTACTCTAATAAGCCCCCCAAATCTGGGCCTGCCACCCGGGCAGTGCTTCACCGGGTTGGGGAGACTCACCCTGAGGCTCTATTTTAGTCTGAGTCTCTCAATGCCTCCCCTTCTTGAATCCTGGGTTCTGGAGTGACTGGAGATGCAGTCACCCTCTAGTCCACCATCTTGGATTGCCCCGTGGAAAAAGCCTGCTGGCCGTGGGGGCCGGGGGTAGGTCCGCCTTGAGAGATCTCTGGCTGCCTTGCCCTGGTCCCAGAGGCTGCTTGTGGGCCGGAGGTCACCGCTGGCTTGGGGACTTGTGGCTGGCTCTGTGTGGAAAGGCTCTCACTGGGCAGTCTGCTCCGAGAAGCTAGCCTGGAAAGGCACTTCCCGCCGGAGGGGGCCGGGATGCAGGCTGCTTGGGGAAGTCCCTGGCTGCCCTGTCCTGGTCCCTGAAGCAACCTGCAGGCAGGAACTCGCCACCCTGCTTCAGGGACTTGAAGCTTGGTTCTGTGCAGGAATGCTCTCACTGGGGGGCCTGCTCCGAGATGCTGGAGAATCTGGCCCTGTGGGAGGAGCCCACCACTGGAGTGTGCAGGGCTGCCTGGGGAGGACTCTAGGTGCTCTGCCCTACTCTAATAAGCCACCCAAATCTGGGTCTGCCACCCGGGCAGCACTTCACTGGGTGGGGGAGACTAACCCCGTGGCTCTACTTTAGTCCGAGTCTCTCAATGCTTCCCTTTCTTGAATCCTAGGTTCTGGAGCGACTGGAGATGCAGTCACACTCTAGTTCGCCCTCTTGGATCGCCACTTTTTGTCCTTTTCTCTGTTTAATTGTGACCTTAAAGGTACTTGGACACTTATATATATATTCATATTTGTTTATTTTTCTCATTTCTACCATTTTTGAAGCCAGTTATTTTTTTATGGATCAGTTTTTGAAAGATGAGGATGTTTGATTAGTATAGTTAAGATTTGTTTTGTATTCTTTTAATTTTTAATTATTTAAATATTTACTCTCTATATATTTTTCTCTTACCTGCTTGATTCTCCTTCTCTCTTTTCTTCTGCTAACAGCCAATCTCTATTGTTCTCTCTTTCACTCTTCAATCTTTTACCCTTATCTTTTCTCTTCCTCTCTCATAATCATCACATCCTATATCACTTCTGTTCTGTCCCTGTCCCACCATTTGAAATTGCAAACTTTTGCAAACTTGCTGTTTTTATCGTAGACAATAACTGATAATACCATTTGCTTATTGTGTAATTAACATCATAGTAGGTACTATTTGGTTTAATGTGATATATTGTTTGCATTGGTTGTTGTCATTATTTGTCTCCCCCTAAACAGTGAGGTAGTGGAAACTTTCAGGAACACAATAAGTACACAGGGTTGAAATTCTACCACCTCACGTAATACTATTAGATGGATAGACACACAAAAAACATGGAAAAGCAAGGGAACGAATTGCCCTGAACAGACCATGATACTTCAATAACAGACTCTATCAACACCACAGTGGAAAAAAATTCAGAGAAGTTTATAATGTGCACAGTTAAACTGATCTGTGAAGTAAAGGCCAGTATAGGAAGTGAAATCACAGAAAAAAATACAGGAATTGAAAGATCACTTCAATAAAGAGATAGATATTCTGAAAAAAAAAAGAAGAAATCCTCAAAATGATTGAATCAATAAACCAAATTAAAAATTCAGATGAAAGCATCACCAACAGGCTAGATCACTGGGAAGACAAAGTTTCAGGCAACAAAGACAAAATATATAATCATGAAAATAAAGTACACCATGGAGAAAAAATATTAAGAGGTCATGAACAGAACTTCCAAGAAATATGGGATAACCTGAAAACAACAAATTTAAGATTTATTGGGATAGATGAAGGCTTAGAGATATAAAAGAGAGGAATGCACAATATTTTCAATGAAATAATGTCAAAAAATTTTCCCAAAAATAAGGAATTAAATGGAAAATCAAATACAGGAGGATTATAGGACACTGAATATACAAAATTACAACAGCCCACACCAAGTCACATCATTATGAAAATGCCTAACATACAGAATAAGGATAGAATTTCAAAGGCTGCTGGGAGAAAACAATAGGTAACACTTAGAGAGAAACCAATCCAGATCTCAGCTGATCTCAACCCAGACAATAAAAGTTAGGAGGTCTTAGAATAATATATATCAAGCTCTGAAAGAAAATGAATGCCAGCCAAAAATACTATATCCAGCAAAGTTAAGCTTTGGATTTGGAGATGAAATAAAAACCTTCCATGATAAACAAAAGTTAAAAGAATTCGCAACTAGAAAGCCTACACTACAAAACATACTCAATGAAATATTTCATGAAGAAGAAATGAAAAATAAAGGTGAAAGCCAGCAAAGGGAGGCACTACACCTGTAGAACAGTAAATCAATGCTGAAATTAATTTCAAATTATAAACCAGAAATAAATCAAAATGACAGGGAATTAAAAATCCTATCTCAATAATAACAGAATGTAAAGGGCCTAAATTCATTAATGGAAAGACATAGACTGGCAGATTGGATTAAAAACAAGAACCAACAATATGCTGTCTCCAAGAGACTTACCTCATAGGCAAGGACATCAACAGATTGAAGGTAAAAGAATAGAAAAAAACATATCATTCATGTGGATCTTGTAAACAAGTGCAGGTTTCTGTGATCATATCAGATAAAGCAGGCTTCAAGCCAAAGTTAATCAGAAGGGACAAAGGATATTTCATATTTTTAAGGAACTTATACATCAAAAAGACATAAAAATCATAAATATATATGCCCCCCAAATGGATCATCTATGTACATCAAACAAACTCTTCTCAATTTCAAGAATACAATAGACCACAACACAATAACACTAGGTGACTTTAAAAACCTCTCCAACCACTGTATAGCTCTTCCAAACAAAAACTAAACAAAGAAACTACAGAACTCAATAATACAATCAATAATTTAGACTTAACAGACATATATAGGATATTTCATCCATCAACAAGCAAATATATTTTCTTCTCAGCAGCATGTGGATCCTTCTCTAAAATAGACCATATATTATGCCATGAAGCAACTCAGAGCAAATACAAAAAATTAGAGGTATTACCCAGTATTATCAGATCACAATGGAATGAAATTAGAAATCAATGATAAAATAAAAAATAGAAGCTACTCCAATACCTGGAGACTAAATAATATGCTACTGAATGAACAATGAATAGCAGAAGAAATCAGGGATGAAATTAAAAAAATACTTAGAGGTAAATGAGAATAGAGACACAACATATTGAAATCGCAATGCTATAAGGAAAGTTCATTGCATTGAGCTCATTCATTAATAGAATAGAATGTCAACAGATAACCTAATATTACATCTCAAAGCCCTAGAAAAAGAAGAAAAATATCAAACCCCAAAGCAGTAGAAGACAGGAAATAATTAACATCAGAACTGGAATCAATGAAATTGAAACAAAATAAACAACCCAAAAATTGACAAGAAATGTTTGTTCTTTGAAAAAAAATCAATAAAATTGAAAAACCCTTAGCCAAGTAACAAAGAGAAAACTCAAATTACTAAAATTTGCAATGAAAAAAGAATATGAAAATAGACAATACTGAAATACAGACAATAATCAGAAAGTATTTTGAAAATTCATACTCTAATAAAATTGAAAATCTTGAATCTTGAAGACATCAACAAATTTCTACAGACATATGATATTCCCAAATTGAATCAGGGGGACATAGAAAATTTAAACATATCAGTTTCAAGCAATGAAATTGAAGACACCATCAAAATCCTACCAAGATAGAAAATCCAAGGGTCAGATAGATTCTCAGCTGAGTTCTACCAGACCTTCAGAGAAGAACACAAATCCTCCTCAAATTATTCCATGAAAAAGTAAAGGAGGGAACCCTTACAAACTCATTCTACGAAGTTAGTATCACCCTGATACCAGACAAAGAAACATCAAGGAAAGAAAACTTTAGGCTAATATCCCTGATAAACATAAATACAAAAATTCTTAGTAAATACTGGCAAATCACATACAAAAACATAATCTACATTGTGCACAACCATAGAAATGAAAAGATGTACCCCATTTGTGTACAATGAATCAAAATGCAGTCTGTAAAAATAAAAAAGAATAATTAAAAAAATAAATATATAAAAAAGATATGTTTAAAAAAGAAAAATGAGTTAATTTCATACTAAATATGGTTAATAAAATTTAGATTGTATTGCCCCCCCTAAAAAAAGATAATGCATCATGGTCAAGTGCAATTTGTTCCAGGGACACAAGGTTGGTTCAACATATGAAAATCAATAAACATAATTCATCACATCAATAGACTCAAAGAGAAGACTCTCATGATTATCTCAATAGATGCAGAAAAAGCATTTGTCAAAATATAACATCCATTCATGTTCAAAACACTAGAAAAACCAGGCATAGTAGGAACATACCTCAACATTGCAAAAGCTATCTATGCTAAACCCAAGACCAACATCATTCTTAATGTAGAAAAATTGAATGTATTCCTTCTAAAAACTGGAACAAAACAGGGATGTCCTCTTTCACAAATTCTATTCAACATAGTCCTGGAAACTCTGGCCAGAGCAATTAGAAGAAAGAAATTAAAGGGATAGAAATAAGAAAAGAAGAACTCAAATTATCCATATTTGCTGATGATATGATCCTATATTTAGTAACCCAAAAAACTCCACCAGAAAACTTTAAGAACTCATAAATGAATTCAGCAAAGTAGCAGGATATAAAATTAACACCCATGAATCAATTGCATTCCTGTACATTGGTGATGAATCAACTGAAAGAGAAATTAGGAAAACTGTGCCGTTCACAATAGCTTCAAAGGGAACAAAATGTTTGGAAGCCAGGCACGGTGGCATACACCTGTAACCCAGTGACTCAGGAGGCTGAGGCAAGAGGATGGTGTGTTCAAAGCCAGTCTCAGCAACTTAGTGAGGCCCTAAGCAACTCAGCAAGACTCTGTCTTTAATAAATATGAAAAAGGGCTGGGGATATGGCTCAGTGGTTAAGTGCCCCTGGATTCAATCCCTAGTACAAAAAAAAAAAAAAAAAAAAAAAAAAAAAAAAAAGAAAGAGAAAGAAAAGAAAAAAGAAAGAAAAGAAAATATTTGAAAATATTTGGGAATCAATCTAACAAAAGAGGAAAAGACCTCTACAATGAAAACTACAGAACACTAAAGAAAGAAACCAAAGACCTTAGAAACTGGAAAGATCGCCTATGTTCTTGGATAGATTGAATTAATATTGTCAAAATGTCCATACTACCAAAAGCACTATACAGATTTAATGCAATTCCTATTAAAGTTCTGATGACGTTACCCACAGAAATAGAAAAAGTAGTCATAAATTCATTTGGAAAAATAAGAGGACCAGAATAGCCAAAGCAATCATTAGCAAGAAAAGTAAAGTAGGAGGCATCACAATACCAGACCTTAAATTATATTACAGAGCTATAGTAACAAAAACATCATGGTGTTGGCACCAAAACAGATATGAAGTCCAATGGTATAGAATAGAAGACACAAAGAGAAACCCATATGAATACAGTTATCTCATACAAAGGCACCATAAACATACACTGAAGAAAAGATAGCTTCTTCAACAAATGGTGCTAGGAAAAATGGAAATTCATTTGTAATAAAATGAAATTAGACTCCTATCTCTTATCCTGCACAAAACTCAACTCAAAATGGATCAAGGACCTAGGAATTAGACCAGAAATGCTGTGCCTACAAGAAGAAAAAGTAGGCCCAAATCTCCATCATGTCAGCTTAGAAATCAAATTCCTCAACAAGACTCCTGAAGTGCAAGAAGTTAAATCATGGATCAATAAATGGAATTTTATCAAACTAAAACACTTCTTCACAGCAAAGGAAAAAATCAAGAACATAAAGAGAGAGCCTAAAGAATGAGAGAAAATCTTTGCCACCTGCACCTCAGATAGGGCATTAATCTGTATGATATACAAAAAACAACATAAAAACAAATAACCAATCAATAAATGGGCAAAAGAACTTAACAGACATTCCACAGAAGAAGAAATACAAATGTTCAGCAAGTACATGAAAAAATGTTCAACATCACTAGTAATTACAGAAATTCAAATTTAAACTATGCTGAGATTCCATCTCTATCCAGTCAGAATGGTAATCATCAAGAATACAAGTAAAAAATAAATGTTGGCAAGGATGTGGGGAAAAAGTTTCATTCATACATTGCTGGTGGGAATGCAAATTCATGCAACCACTCTGGAAACAGTATGGAGATTCCTCAGAAAACTTGAAATGGAACCATTTCACTCAGTTACCCAACTCATCGGCATATACCCAGAGGACTTAAAAGCAGCATACTACAGTGATGCAGCCACATCGATATTCATAGCATTTCAATTCACAATAGCTAATAGCTATGGAACCAACCTAACCCCATTCAATAGATGAATGGATAAAGAAACTGTGGTATATATATATACAATGGAATATTACTGAGCCATAAAGAAGAATGAAATTATGGAATTTGCCAGTAAATGGATGGAACTGGAGACTATTACGCTAAGTGAAATAAGCCAATCTCAAAAATACAAAGTCTGAATGTTCTCTCTGACATGTGAATGCTGATTCACAATAGGAAGTGGGGAGGGAGGAATAGAGGTTCACCAGATAGGACAGGGGAAAATGGGGGGACAGGAATGTGAAAGACAGTAGAATAAATCAGACATAACTTTCCTGCGCTCATATATGAATACACGCCCAGTGAAACTCCACATAATGTACAACTACAAGAACCGGAAGTTATACTCCTTGTGTGTATGATATGTCAAAAAAAAAAAAAAACATTCTATTGTCAAGTATAGCTAAAAAGAACAAATAAAAAGAATAAATAGAATGTGAATATGTAGCATTGGTGGTTAAATTTAAAATCCTTATTTTTTGCTTTTTATGTGTTAAGATACTTTCTTTTTAGGGAAATAAAGTCTTTCTTTAATTGCCAAAGTCAATCAACCAGTAATCAATTGACAGCATATTATTCAATCACAATGTTATTAAATGCTGAGAACTAGGTAATGAGGACAATGAAACATAAATCAGTCACAGATACACTTCTCAAAGATGTCACTAGCCTTGGGACATATGACAAATATATATATACACACAGATACATATATAAATTCTCTTGAATACAAATTAGATTATCTCTCCTCCTATTGGATTCCCATTTCCTTCAGAATAAGATTCCAAGTCCATAGCAGAGTCTATAATTCCCTATATCATCAGCTCTCTTGTCCCACCTTAACATCTTTACCATTATTTCCCTGATCTTTCAGTTCCCCTATCATTTCCATCTTCCTTTCACTCACTCTGCTCCATCCACAACAGAATCCTTGCTATTCTTAAAAACAATGCCTAACAGCTCTAATCATGGAGCTTTTACAATAGCAAACCTCACTATCTGCAACTTTGCCTTCAATTAAACATATAGCCCTTTATATTTTACCCCCATGACACATTTTCAGTGACATTTTTCTCAAGGAACTCTACTCTGATCTATTTTACTTAATTCCAAATTGCATTCTTATTCCTTGTGTGTGGTTAATTTTGTCTATTTAGAGTGACTAGAAGAACATATTGAAGAAAAAAAACATCACTTAAACCCTTGCTTACTTCACTACATCTCTAAAGATTATTGGAATTTTATGTGAACACAATGAAAACATCACAACTCTGAAAACTGAAACAATCATTCTTTTATATCATCAAACACCATTGCCATTATTCAATTTTCTGGCATCACAACATTTCTTGAAATCGTTGTTTCATTCCAGTCAGGATCTGAACAAGGTCTACACTTTGTATTTTGCTACTGTGTTACTAAGGTATTTATAATCCAGAGGAAAGCCCTCTCCATTTTTTTTTTCTTCATGATATTGAGGTGAATCAGAACCTGAGAAAATTAAACTGTAGAATGTCCCAGAATCTGAATTTGCCTCATTGTTTCCTGTGGTGTCATTTGTCTTGTTCTTCTATCTTATTTCCTACTCATGAAATGAGGCCTAGGGGCTTGATTTGAAAAAAATCATGCTTGTGACAAGAAAAATTCACAGGGAGTGATATTTTTCATATTTATCACTAATTAAACCAATGTGATGTTGTTTGAATCATCTTTAGTGATAAAATTGGTAAGAACACAATAATGGTAAGAGCGAGGAAAGCTTTATACTTTGTGGTAGAAGTTCATCCCTAATAATTTCATTTGTTAAGCATACTTGCCTGATTTAATTATTTTATTTAAGATTTAGAAGTGGTGAATTTCTAATTTATCATTCACTGGACAAAGAATAGGGTTATTTTTAAGGAAGATATTTACCTCACCAAATTAAGCTGAGACAGGAAGGGCAGAATAAATACTATTTTATCTCCTTTTTGTTTCATATTATTGTTCACTTAGAAATTGAAACACTACTTTGGATTTGGGATTGGAATTTAAAGTTTTACTATTACCTAACTCTTTATTTACTTTCATAATGATCTTCCAAGCAATTTATAAAATAGAAAGATCTTTATATTCTTAATTGAACAAAAAATGGTTTGCAGCTGCTTCTATTTATACCTAATTCGAGACATAGCGTTATTAAAAAAAGTACGACTTAACTAAGCCTAATAACCCACAGATAATCCTGTTACAATTTTAAACATTTCTAGGTTACAATGGAGTTTTAACTATTGAATTAATCCATTTTTGTTTCTATAACTGTATACCACACAACATCTAGGAAGTTCAGGATCAGGCAGCCATATTTGCTGAGGCCCTTGATGTTGGCGGGCTTCTGCAACCCTCAAAGTAACGTACAGCATCACCTGGAAATAAAGAGTAAGTTTGCTAACTTAGATTTCTCTTCCTCTTCTTATATAGCCAATATTGTAATCACAAGGGCCCCACTGAATCCTAGTTACTCCCCAAAGCCCCACCTCAAAATACCTTAACACATGACTTTGTGGATGAAGTTTTAACATGCAATTTGGAGGAACAAATAGATTATAGCAGTTCTTTACACATTGTACTTATCTATTTTTGTTTGTTTGCAGTACTGCAGATTGAATATAGTGGTACTCTACCACTGAGCTACATCCCTAACCTCTTCTTTTTTTTTTTTTTTTTTTGAGACAGGGTCTCTCTAAATTGCCCAAACTGGCAGTTCTACTTCAGCCTCCCAAGTTGCTGGGATTATAGGCACACACCACTGCATCTGACTGTACATGTCTTTTAGCAAACGCATGTATGCTTTGATAGTCTTTCCTCTATAAACTTTTATTATGTACATTTTTATGATATCAGGTACACATAAAAATGAGGTGCCAACTACTTGATTTTTATTTAAAAAATTTTTCTTAAATTACTTTTAATTTTATGGTATTTTATTGTTTTAATTGACAGATAAAATTATATATATTGTCATGTACAGTATGATGTTTTGAAATAAATATATTGTAGAACAGGTACACCAATCAAAGTATTACCTAACATAGTTGTCATTTATGTGGTGAGAACATTTAAAATTTCTCTTAGTATTTTTCAATACTATCATATATTGTTATAACTAAATTCACCATGTCAAAGAGTATAAATTTCAGTTAAATAGGAGGATTAATTTCAAGTGATCTACTATAAAACATGATACCTATAGTTAATAAAATATATTATTGAATTGCATATAAAGAACAATAATAGAACATTGATTAAATCTCTAGGATTTCTTTTGTTTTTCCTTTGGAATCAGGGCTTGAACCCAGGGGTACTTAACCACTAAATCACATCCCTAGCTCTTTTTATTCATTTGTTTATGTTTTTTAATTTTGAGGCAGGGTCTCACTAAGTTGCTGAGGTCCTTGCTGAGTTGCTGAGGCTGACTTTGAACTTGCAACACTCCTGCTTCAGCCTCCCAAGCCATTGGGATTACAGGAGTGCTCCACCATGCCTGGCTTCTAGGATTTCTTAAGAAATAATTATTAAATTCTCAATTACTATTTAATTTCAGGAACTCTCATTTATTGCTAGACTGAATGCAAAATGGTATTATCATCTTGAAAAATAACTTTGCAATTTCTTAGAAAGTTAAACTCACACTATACGATCAAGCAATCGCACTCTTTTTCTCAAAGGAGTTGTAAACATGTGTACACAAAATCCTGCATATCAATACTTATAGCAGCTTTGTCCACAATTACCAAAATTGAGAATTAACCAATATGTCCTTCAGTGGGTGAGTGGGGAAATAAACCATGGTATGGAAAATGGAATATCATTCAGCACTAAAAAGAAAGTAGTTATCAAGTCACGGGAAAACATGGAAGCACCTTAAATGCATATTATTGAGAGAAAGAAGCCAATCTTAAAAGGCTGCATACTGTACAGTTCCAACTATGTGATGTTCTGGAAAAGTCAAAACTATGGAGGCAATTAAAAGATCAGTGCTTTCCAGGAATTAGGGGGAGGGAGGGATGACTAGGAAAATAGAACAGAATTTTTAGGGCAGTGATATTATTCTGTATGCTACTATAATGTAACTACACATCCATGAAAACCTATAGAATGTACACCACCAAGAGTGGACCCAAATGTAAACTACAGTCCTTAAGTGATAATACATATCAGCATATGTTCATGAATTATAACCAATGTACTTCTCTGTTGGGGGATGTTGACAGATGTGCATATGTGAGGTACAGGGAACATGTAGAAACTATACTTTCTGCTAAATTTTGCTGTTCATTTAAATTTGCTCTAAAAACTAAAGTCTATTTTTTAAACTTCATTTTCAGCCCTGATACCTGTGGGAAAATAGTCTTTTCATTATTAGGCTAAAACTTTAGAGTTTAACTCTGCTCCTTCTGGAAAACTAACTCTAGGATACATAATATTTCAGTCTTTGTCTTCATGAGGAGTAAATTACATATATGAAACTTTCTATCCATATATAACTACAGATGGTATTAAATAGACATGAACTGAAAAGTTGTTAAGGCATCTATATGAATAAATTGGTACGCATGTCAATACCAAGATTCCAGTTCAGCATGTCTGGGTGAGGTCTGAGATTCTGCATTTCAAACAATATAATAGGTAATACAAATACTGCTGGTTCACTGCCGCACAGTTTGTGAGGCCAAGAGTTTTTCACAAATCTATATGTCTCCAAAGATCTGCTTAATTAATGCTAGTTATAAAAGAAAAGAACTTCTATAGTAAGATTGGTTTGGAAAATGATGAATCATGTTCCCATTCTTGGACAGCCTGATATACATAGAGATTTTAAAGGTTCAGAAGAAGGCAAACTATTGAACTTTGTATAACCTGTCATTCCCCAATCATATATGACCTTACCTTCCTGAGCAAAAGTTAAACATCATCACAGTATCCATTTCACATTTATGCAGGATAAGAAAATAAAAATCACCAAATTTTAGCACATAAATACCTTAATTTCTGTGAAAATATTTTAAGTCTAAATTATCCAGCATCATTTCTCTGATTCCCTTTAAGTAAAGAAATTGACAACACTGATTGTCAGATGAAGCATATATAAGAGTGGCCTCACCTAACTAAACATCAGGAGAATAAGCTGGGAAAAAAGTAGATTTCAGATGTTCAGACAGTGTGATTGTTGCAGAATGCTGAAGACGCAGTATCTCAGATTGGATAGCCAGGTGCATGTCAGAGATGATTAATGAAGGAAAGAAAAAAGGACAAAGTCCTTACTTTCTTGACATAGAGTGTCAGGTAAAAGAGAGTAAGAATATATGTTTCTGCTGACTCAGAAATGCTCTTTGCCATATATTTCTTCATTTCCAAGTGAATATATATATTATTCAAGGTTATAAGTCAAAGACATATGGTTGTCTAGCTCTACTCCTCCTTCAGTTTGAGTGCAAGTAGAAGATAGTTTCTTTGTATATTCAAAAACTAATTATACAATTACATTAGCTTACCCACTATGAACCAATATTTTCAGATCACATAGTCTGTCGTTACATTGCATTAACAGGTCACCTTCTCTTATAAGGCTAAGAGGAAGAATCCATTGTGAAATTAAATCTCAAAACTGTTTCCAATAGACCACAACCATAAGAATTGTTGGTCTCCAGAGCTCTATATAGTCATTTGAGAAAAATGAAATGGAGGTAAAGAAAAGTATTGGAGAGAAATAGAAAATTATGGAGTAGTACACCTCGTTATAAAAATAATGCTTGTATACTTAACTTGTAAAATACATTATAAAACTCTAAATCAAAAGCAGTAAAAAAAAAAGAGACAAGAAAGGTCATTATATAGTGATAAATGGGTCAATTCACCAAGAGGAAATAGTGATTCTAAATCTATATGCAGTATTAGGAGCACCCAAATGTATAAAGCAAGTATTAATAGATCTAAAGGGAGAGATAGACTCCAACATAATAATAGTTGGGGATTTTAACTCCACTTTTGGCAATGGACAGATCATCCAGGAAGAAAATCAACAAAGAAATATCAGTGTTAAATTCACCCTAGACCAAAGGGACCTATGAGACATATACAAGACATTTCATACAAAAGCTATCACACACACATTTTTCTCTTAAGCACATGGAGCTATTTCCAGGATAGAACATATGATAGGCCACAAAACAAGTCTCAACAATCTTTTTTAAAAATTGAAATTATATCAAGCGTCTTTGTTGAGCACAATACAATAATACTAGAAATCAAAATTTTGGAAGTTATACAAATACTGGGGAATAATCAACCTACTTTTGAAGAATCAATACATCAAAGAAGAAATCAAGAAAAAAGTTTAAACATTTATTGAAATAAATGAATACAGACACACAATATACCAAAATCTATAGCATATACAAAAGCATATTAAGAGGGAAGTTTATGGCTATCTATGCCTACATTAAAAATGTAGAAAGATCTCAGATAAACAACTTATTCTGCATCTCAAAGAACTAGAAAAATAAGAACAAACTAAAGCCAAAGACAGTAGAAGGAAAGAAACAATAAATATTAAAGCAGAAATACATAAAATGGAGTAAAAAAACATACAAGAGATCAGTGAAACAGAGAAGTATTTATTCAAAAAGATAAACATAATAGACAAACCCTCAGCTAGATGAACAAAGAAAAGGAGAGAGAAGATGCAAATAAATAAAATAAGAGATGAAAAGGAAAACATTACAATGGACACCACAGAAATACAATCATTAGCAATTATTACCAACAACTATATGGTGAGAAATTCAATAATATAGAAGAAATGAACAAATTTCTAGGTACATGCTAGAGGCTGGATCATGTAGAAACATAAATCCTATACAGGCCAATAACAAGTAACAGAATTGAATCAGTAATAGAAAGCCTCCCATCATAGAAAAGAAAAAAGCCTCCCATCAAAGAAAAGCCCAGAAATCATAAAATGCAAGTAATAATAAATGTTGGTGAGGATGTCAGGGAACAAGTATACTTATACTTTGTTGGTGGGATTACAAATTAGTACAACTACTATGGAAAGCAGTATGGAGATTCCTCGAAAGACTAGGAATGGGCCCAAAATGTCACCAAGCTATCCCACTCCTTGATATTTCTCCAAAAGAGCTAAAATCAGTATACCACAGTGATGCATGCATACCAAGGTTTATATCAGCACAATTCACAACAGCCAAGTTATGGAACCAGCATAGGTGTACCTGAATTGATGATTGGATAAAGAAAATGTGATATATACATAGATATATAGATATATGATATATATGTGACATATACAAAGAAAATGTGATATATATTACATATATGTGATATATATATTATACATATACAATATACATATATATATATATATAAAATGGAGTTTTACTCATAAAGAACAGCAAGACTATGGTATTTACTGGTAAATGAATGGAACTGGAGAATATCATGAAAAATGAAATAAGTCAGATGCAGAAAGTCAAGGGTCAAATGTTTTCTTTTATATACAAAAGGTAAAGGAAAATAAAGAATTTTAAAAGGGGGAGGGATCTGATGAAAACAGAAAGGAGAACTGTGGGGTAGAGAATAGGGAATGAAGTGAAGGGAAGAGGGATGGGAAAGGGGAGAAATGGCCAAATTAAACTGACCAAACTGTGTCATGGACATATATAAACATATCACAATGAATTCTACTTTTATATGTAACTATAATGCATCAGTTTAAAAATTTAATCAATACAAAAAGAAAAGTTCAGGAACAGATGGTGTCACTACTAAATTCTTCCCAATATTTAAAGAGCCAAGGCTACTTAAAGTATTCCAAAAAAATAGAAGAGGAAGAAATTCTTCCTAACACTTTCTGAGACCAGTATTACCTTGCTACTAAAACCAGGTTAGGATACAATATAGAATATAGATGCCAAAAATTCTCAACAAAAAAATATGCCAATCTAATCCAAAAGCACATAAAATGAACCTCAACATGATAATGTAGGATTTATCCTAGTGATGTAAGAATGGTTCAGTATACACAAACCAATACACATGACACACAATACCAATAATGGACAAAAACCGTACAATCATCTCAATTGATACAAAAATGGCAATCAATAAAATTCAACATCTCTTCACGATGAAAATACTAAACAAATTATGCAAACAAGGAATGTACCTCAACATAATAAAGTCCACTTATAATAAATTGATAGCTAACCTTGCATTGAATGGTTGCCATTTCAAGCTTTTCCTTTAAGATCTGAAACAGGAGAAGGATGCTCACTTTCAACACTTGTATTGAACAAAATGCTGGAAGTCCTAGCCCCAGAAATTAAGCAAACAAAAGAAATAAAGGTCATCCAGCTAGGTGTGGTAGCATACTTATATAATACCTGTAACTCAGGAGGCTGAGGAAGGAGGATCACAAGTTCAAAGCCAGCCTCAGCAACTGAGCAAGGTTCTCAGCAACTTAGCAAGAACCTGTCTCAAAATGAAAACTAAAAAGGGCTGAGGATGCAATGGTAGGGCACCGCTTGGTTCAATTCCCAGTATCTACCCCTGCAAAGGCATTCAAATTTATAAAGAAAATGTCAATTTTCACTGTTTTAAGATGAAAAGATGTTATATATTGAAAGTCTCAATATCTTCACCAAAACCATAAAAACAAATAAATGCATTCAGCAAAGTTTCAAGATTCAAAATCAACATACAATAATAATTAGCATAGCTATAGGCCAATAGCAAATTACCTGAAATACATATTACAAAAGAAATCCCAGTTGGGGAAGGAAGTTGCTAGAATCCCAGCAACTTGGGAGACTGAGACAGGAGGATCATAAGTTCAAAGGCAGTCAGCCTCAGCGAGGCCTTAAGCAACTTAACAAGACCCTGTCTCAAAATTAAAAATTTTAAAAATGGGCTGGGAATGTGACTCAGTGGTTAAGTGTCCCTGAGTTCAATCCTCAGTACCAATAAACAAACAAACAGACAAACAGAAATTCCATTTATAATAGCTACAAAAAATAAAATACCTAGGAAGATACTTAATGAAAGAAGTGAAAGACCTTTACAATGAAAATTATAAAACATTGATGGAAGGAATTGAAGAGGACACAAAAAAGTGGAAAGATAACCAGTGTTCACACAGGATTGGAATAATCAGTATTGTCAAAATGTCCATAGTACCCAAAACACTTTATATTTTCAATATACTCCCTATCAAAATACCAATGGCATCCTTCACAGAATAGGAAATCATTTCTAAAGAGTATGTGGAATCACATACACACACAAATCAATTAGCCAAAGTCATTTTGACAGAATAGAAAAATAAAACATGAAGAATTACACTACCTAAATTCAAAACTGAATGGTATTGACATAAAATCAGATACATTGACGAGAGAAACAAAATAGAGAGTCAAGAAGTAAACCTATAAACAACGAATTTTTTGACAAAGGTGCTAAGACATGCACTGGAGAAAAGACAGTCTTTTAAAAAATGGTGTGAAAACTTTGAATATTCACATGCAGAATGAAGCTAAACTCTGATCATTCACTTGTTAAAATGTCAATTCAAAATGGACTAAAAATTTAGATGTAAGACCTGAAAATATGAAAATGCTATAAGAAAATATAGGGAAAATGCTTCAGGACATTTGAATGAGCATGAACTTTTTGGACTACACCTTAAAAGCACAGGAAATAGAAGCAAAAAAATGACAAAATGGATCACATAAAACTACAAATTTTCCACACAGGGAACACTCAATAGAGTCAAGAGACAACCAATAGAATGAGAGCAATTTTTTTTATGTATTTTAATTAAAACTCATAAATTTACATAGGGCGATGTTATTTGATTCATTCTGTTTTTTCCCTTCCCCCCACCCCTCCCACCCATCTTTTCCCTCTATACAGTCCTTCCGTCCTCCATTCTTACCACCCTCCTTACCCCTAATCATAAACCTAACCCTAATCCTAACGCTAACCCCTCCTACCCCCCCTTATATGTCCTCATCCACTTATCAGCGAGATCATTCGTCCTTTAGTTTTTTGAGATTGGCTTATCTCACTTAGCATGATATCCTTGAATTTCATCCATTTGCCTGCAAATGCCATCATTTTATCATTCTTTATGGCAGAGTAATATTCCATTGTATATATATGCCACAGTTTCTTTATCCATGCATCAACTGAAGGGCATCTAGGTTGGTTCCACAATCTGGCTATAGTGAATTGAGCAGCTATGAACATTGATGTGGCTGTATCTCTGTAGTATGCTGATTTTAAGTCCTTTGGGTATAGGCCAAGGAGTGGGATAGCTGGGTCAAATGGTGGTTCCATTCCAAGCTTTCTGAGGAATCTCCATACTTCTTTGCAGAGTGGCTGCACTAATTTGCAACCCCACCAGCAATGTATGAGTGTACCTTTTTCCCAACATCCTCGCCAACACCTATTGTTGCTTGTGTTCTTGATAATCGCCATTCTAATTGGGGCGAGATGAAATCTTAGGGTAGTTTTGATTTGCATTTCTCTTATTACTAGAGATGTTGAACATTTTTTCATATATCTGTTGATTGCTTGTACATCTTCTTCTGTGAAGTGTCTGTTCATTTCCTTAGCCCATTTCTTGATTGGATTATTTGTATTACTGGTGTAGAGTTTTTTGAGTTCTTTATAGATTCTGGAGATTAGTGCTCTATCTGAAGTATGAGTGGCAAAGATATTCTCCCACTCTGTAGGCTCTCTCTTCACATTACTGATAGTTTCCTTTGCTGAGAGAAAGATTTTTAGTTTGAATCTATCCCAGTTATTGATACTAGCTTTTATTTCTTGGACTATGGGAGTCCTGTTAAGGAAGTCTGATCCTAAGCCAACAAGTTGAAGGTTTGGACCTACTTTTTCTTCTATAAGATGCAGGGTCTCTGGTCTGATTCTGAGGTCCTTGATCCATTCTGAGTTGAGTTTTGTGCAGGGTGAGAGATAGGGATTTGGTTTCATTCTGTTGCATATGGATTTCCAGTTTTCCCAGCACCATTTGTTGAAGAGGCTATCTTTTCTCCATTGCATACTTTTGGCATACTTGTGTATGTCCTCCTCATTCAGTTTAGGTAATTCATATGTCTCTAGAAACTTGTTGACGTCTTCGAGGTTTTCTGTTTTGTTGGAGTATAGATTTTCAAAATAGCTTCTAATTATGTTTTGTATTTCACTCGGGTCTGTTGTGATATTTCCTTGTTCATTCCGAATTTTAGTAATTTGAGTTTTCTCCCTCTTTCTCTTTGTTAGTGTGGCTAAGGGTTTATCAATTTTGTTTATTTTTTCAAAGAACCAACTATTTATTTTGCTAATTTTTCCAATTGTTTCTTTTGTTTCAATTTCATTGATTTCAGCTCTGATTTTCACTATTTCCTGTCTTCTACTACTTTTGGTGTTGGTCTGCTCTTCTTTTTCCAGGGCTCTGAGCTGCAGTGTTGTCGTTTATTTGTTGATTTCTACTTCTTTTGTTGAATGCACCCCATGAAATAAATCTTCCTCTAAGTACTGCTTTCATAGTGTCACAGAGATTTTGATATGATGTGTCTTTGTTCTCGTTTACTTCTAAAAATTTTTTTATTTCCCTCCTGATGTCTTCTGTTATCCATTCATCATAAAATAGTGTATTATTTAATCTCCCGATATTGGAGAAGTTTCTGTTTTTTATTCTGTCATTTATTTCTAATTTCAATCCATTATGACCTGATAGAGTAAATATTTGTCATATCTCCTTGTCCCTGGCAAGAGGTTGGTAGCCAGAATACACAAGGAATTCCAAAATCTCAATAACTCAAAAGAAAATCTGGTTTCTACAAACAGGTAATAGATTTCTAAAATATATTTATCAAAAAAAGACACACAAATGGTCAACAGGTATGTGAAAAAAAAAGTTCAACATTGCTAATCACCAGGTAAATGCAAATCAAAACAACAATTAGATATCACCTTAATCCAGTAAGAATAATTATTACTAAAAAGATTAATGAGAGAAGATACTCCATGTGACCAGACAGTACAGCGGCCTCTCTTCAAAGCTGGATATGGAGCTTTCACCACCACTGTCACCACCATTGGTCATAATTATAATGATGAGCTACAGTTCCTGGAATAGATCAATAGAAAGTGCTGCAGCTTCAAGAAGGACTTTGTGTCCAACATGTAGGCTGAAGGAACATTCCTTGTGAATGATATTCTGGAGAAATTAATGTTTGAGGAATTAAGGAATCCCTGTTGAGGTGGTCATATTTGTGGCTTCCTACCAGCCATGAAACAGATTAATGATGTGGAAGTCTTGTCTGGGATTGTTCATTGATCTATTGGGCTTCCTGATATCCACTCAGGCTATGGGTTTGCTATTGGCAATATGACTGTGTTTGATATGAATTATCCTAAAAGAGTGGTATGTGACATCAACTGTGGTGTGTCCACTTGCTAAGAACCAATTTGGATGAGACTGATATCCAGCCTGTGAAGAAGCAACTCACCCAAGCAATGTTTGACCACATTCTTATTGGGGTGGGATCAAAAGGTGTGATCCCAATGAAGGCCAAAGATTTGGAGGAAGTCTTAGGGATGGGTGTGAACTGGTCCCTAAGATAAGGCTATGATTGGGCTGAACACAAAGAGCACTGTAAAGAGTATGGAAGGATGCTGCAAGCTGAGCCCAAAAAGGTCTCTGCAAGGGCCAAGAAGAGAGGTTTTCCTCAGTTGGGGTTCCTGGGAGCAGGCAACCACTATGCAGAAATCGACATTGTGGATGAGATTTTCAATGAGTATGGTGCTAAGAAAATGGATATTGACCTTAAAGGGCAAGTATGTGTGATGATCCATAGTGGAAGCAGAGGCTTGGGACACCAAGCAGCCACAGATGCACTGGTAGCTATGGAAAAGGCCATTAAGAAAGACAAGATCATAATCAATGACTGTCAGTTAGCTTGTGTTCAAATCACTTCTGCAGAGGGGCAGGACTACCTAAAGGAAATGGCAACAGCTGGGAACTATGCCTGAATCAACCACCCTTCTATGACCTTAACCCATCAGGCTTTTGCCAAGCTCTTCGATACAACCCCTGACAACTTGAACCTGCATGTCATCAATAATGTGTCTCACAATATTGCCAAAGTAGAACAGCATGTGGCAGAAAGAAAGGAACAGACACTCTTGGTGCACAGGAAGGGATCAACCCACACTTTCCCTCCTCACTGCCGCCTAATTGCTATTGATTACCAACACACTGGATAGTCAGTGCTTATTGGTGGCACCATGGGAGCCTGTAGTTATGTTCTTACTGGCACTGAACAGGGCATGACTGAGACCCTTGCAACAACTTGTCATGGAGTGGGCCGAGCATCGTCCTGAACAAAATCTCAGTGTAATTTAGACTTCCAGGATGTGTTAGACAAATTGGCAGATATGGAATTGCAATCCATGTAGCCTCACCCAAATTGGTTAGGGAAAAGGATCCTGAATCCTAGAAGAATATTACAAATGTGGTGAATACCTTCCATAATGCTGGAATCAGCAAAATGGCCATTAAACTGAGCCAATTGCCATTATCAAAGGGTAGAACCTTGGTGGAGCCTCCAGATACCACTAACCCTCACTGAAGTGGCCATGGACTGAAAGCAACACTCTTCAGACATCAGACTTGAGACTTGGCAAGTTCTAAAGTGTACAGCTGAAACATGCCAAAATGGCTGATAGGGAGGCTTTTGCTTCCCAGAGTCAGTGTTGTGAAATAACCTTCCAGAGGGGTCCATCTGGAAAGAGATGAAAGTGGTCCTCTTCAGTTGTCTTGTAGATTTTTAGGAAAACCTTTCAGGGGTGAGTAGGTGTCAGGAACCTGCATTTAATAATCAGAATGAACTTCTTCACACCAGATTCTGTTTACATCCCAATAGGTGTCATGAAGAACATTCTATTAAATATGATTTTGGACTGTTAAAAGATTAAAGATAAGTTCTGGTAAGAATGCAAACAAAGGAGACACTGTTAATAGAAATGTAAATTAGTACAACCATTATGAAAAACAGTATGGTGGTTCCTCAAAAACTTAAAACTAGAACCACTCTATGATCTGGCAATCCCACACTAGGTATATATCCAAAGAAAATCAAATCAGTATGTTGAAGAAACATCTATACTATCAAGTTCATCGAAGCTTTATTCACAATAGCTGAGAGATGGAAATGACCAAAGTGTTCATCAACTGATGGATGAATAAAGTGTGTGTGTATACACACACACACACACACACACACACACACACACACAATGGAATAATATTCAAACATAAAAATAATTAAATCCCATCATTTGTGACAAGATGGGTGGACTTATAGATCATTTTAAGTGAAATAATTCCGACAGACAAAGACAAAGACTGCCTGATCTCACTCATATGCTATACATGGAATCTATGAAACTTGATCTCATAGAAATTGAGAGAATAATGGTGGTTACCAGAGGCCAAAGGGGTTGAGGAGGAACAGGAAAAATTTGATCAGTGCATACTAAATTATAGTTAGGGGCAAGAAACTCTGAAATACTATTACAGAGTATGGTGACTATAGAAACCAATTTTAACTGTACATTACAAAAACCAATAAGAAACGATTTTGAAAATTTTTACCACAAAGCAATGATAAATTTTTGAGGAGATAAATATGTATAACTTGAGTTAAGCATTAATCAATATATACATTTAGCAAACATAACATAATACCACATCAATATATACAACTTTTATGTTAGTGTCAGTTAAAAATATTTAAAAATTTAAAAGCTATATATAAAGATATATGAAAATATAAAATGTAGTCAGTTTTATCATTATTTCTTTGAAAATGAAGTTATAGTCATTAAAATATATATTTATAAATAAAATAAAATACACCATAGAAAATGTTGACAAAAAGTTAAGCACAATGAACTATGAAAGTTAACAGTATGTTTAAATTTTTTCATAATGAGATACTGGAAAAATAAGACCATCACAATCAACAAATTAAACATCATTTCTAATTCTACTACTCAGAAATAATCATAATTAATATTTTTGTGTATTTCCTTTCGCAGATTATTTTTTTGCCTTACACATTTTTATATAAATGTACTCCTGCTGTGTACATAACATTTCATAACTTGGATATTTTCTACATTATTAAATATTCATTTGGAACATAATTTTATACCCATAGAATTTGTTATATATGAACATGTGATATATGTTTATATTTATTTAGCCATATATTACAGTTTTAGCACTGGGGTTCATAAAACATCAAATCTTCCCCCAAATGATCACAAGAATAGATATTACTATTTTAATATTAATTTAATTTTTTCAACCTTGTAGCCATTTCATGTGGCAGGAAATTCTGTGATAGTATGACAAAAATCAACAATAGGTCTATGGGACTGTAATGTTTTTTAATCCACATTTTTAAATCATATTCCTATTTAGAAGGAAGAGAGTGAATTGTATCTATGCACTATAAACAGAACATGCTTTCATTTCTGGCTTTGCTACTTACTGAGTGACTTCAGGGAAGATGTTACTATATGGAGGTTTCAGTTTTCATGTCTGCAAATTCAGAACAATAAGACTATATTCCCCATAGAGATGTTGAGCCAATAAAGTGAAACCTGGTTTTACTCAGGCACCATCGTATTGTATAAGTGGTGCTGCTTACCAGATTTCAACAGCTTTTTCCTGAAGAACTTGGACAAGGTTAATCTAGCTGAGTATGGATCCGTGCCAGTATCTGGAGCACTGCTTAAATAACAACCTTAAGATGATAAAAGCATTTATGGTTTTGATTGACTATAACTTGTTATGAGAACTACATAAATATAAAACTACTTATAAAAACATGTACAGCCAGAAAAGACACTTAAGTGTTTTCAATATCAACACCCACTTTCCCCTCTGTGAACACATTGCTAAATCTTAAGCCATGTGGAAAGAAAGCAGTCTCTGTACTGCTGGCTATGTTTCCCTTTTTCCATGTCCTGCTGACCTTTTTCTGTTTGTCCCATTTCTCTCAGGAATTACAGAACTTTTGCTGAAATGCTACCCTGATGGTTGAGGTTTCTACTTACTGTTTACACAAAGCTTTTCCATGTTAAGTGCCCATGATTTGGCCTATTGGTACTCTCTACCCTTTGTTTTCTCCCAAACTATGCTCCATCCAGGCAAAACATGCTTTGTTTCCTATCCTCTGTCTGCCAAGGAGAGTTTTCAGCTATACCTCTTAGCTGTGATTCCTCCTTGAGTAATCCTTGTATATAATGTCATTTTCTACCTATGTAAAGGTACATTTTATTTTTCTTTTGGCTAAAAAATAAATACATAAATAAAATTAATATCATATTCTGACTGAAATGTGAATCCTCTTCATAAATAGCACAAAACTTTCTGTGTTACTGCTCTGAACATCCTTTTTAGGCAGCAGCCACATCAGGAATGTTTCCATGGAAACAATCATGTTTAATATTACCTCAACTACATTAGTTCTATGTCTAGTCTCAGAATAAATTATATTTAGCTGAGGATAATCTACCTTAAATCCCATAAAAATTAGAACTGTTTTTATTAATAATGTTAATATTTATAACATCCTTCAATATTTGTAATTTTCTAACATACTGAGTTATGATTTATATTAAAATGTAAACAGATAACTTTAGGTAGTTTAATAATTCCCCACTTGTTAATGTCCTATTTATTTGATAATTTCCTGTTCTGTTAAATCATCATGTTTTTAGACTACAAAAATATTCCAAGATATTTTTAAGAATTTGAGTTTTGACATTTGAAAAATGTTATGACCTCTCAGTATTTCAAATAATCACATATCCCTACTACTTTTGAAAGTAATAAAGTCAAGTAATCGTTAATATTTAAAGAAGGCAAGCTCTAGAACAAGGATGTACAAAGGAACTTTCTGAAATTATAAAAATGTCCTATAATTGTTATATCCAATAAAGTAGACACTACCTATGAATGGTGATTGAGCACTTTAAATGTTCCTAGTAAAACTGAGAAACTGAATTTTGAATTTTATTCATCCGACTTTTAAACAGCCATATGTGGCTAGTAACAACTGCATTGTATAGTATACCTTCCAGGAAGTTTTTTATAGAAATACCTAGCATTAAACACACTATTTAATATCTTATGACTTGATGGTGTTTCAATTTGGAGCTCAGAAGCTCTTTTCTTCTTTATTCAGGGTGCACTTTCAGTCATTCACTGTTTGCCTTTCATTATCTCTATGCATTCAAGTTATTTATAAACATGCACATCTTCTCCAAGAGAACTCCTCAAGTACAGGAATCACATTTTTCTGAATTCTGTATGCTCTGAGCTTATGACAGTACATTGCACATTATAAGTACTCACTGTTTGCAAATAATAATGATAGCCCTTTCTCATTTCAGCTTTGAAAACATATTCTTAAGTCATATCCCTTTAGTCCTGCTCCGTGTAGTTTAGTTCTTCCAGAGTTTAAACTTTTTACTCTGTATTGTATTATAAGCCTCCCAGAGAGAACATTTTATTGCTCTGGGAACAATCTAAATCATAATTCTAGAAGAAAAATCCCCAAATTTATATCTTTGCTGCCATGATATATTTTGAAAAAGCTAGCATAGACATTTTTTTGCAGTGATGCATCAAGAAAACTAACAGATGGAAAACTAGAAAAGTCTATAACCAGGGAATTGAAAAATTAGTTCTTTAAATGCACCCTTCCTCTCTCTATCTCTGACTTGAGGCATTTTTTTCATTGATTATTTGTCACAAAAACAAAGGGAACACTAGCTGGAGAACCAAATGCAACCAAATAGAATGGCACACACAGAACTTTTCAAAAAGGAAGGAGGCAACAGGTAAAAATCTGGTAATCATCTTTTCACTATTGTGAATTGTAAAATAACTTCGCTTGTGCATAACTATTTAGAAAGCTTGTGTTTAAGACAGGAAAATTACTTTGAGTTAATGATTGTTCCAAATGTTTTGCTATCAATATGAAGGAAATAGGAATTTGAGTTTACAATAAAAGTCTTAGATATCAGTGAATAGTCTAAAGTTATATTAATTTACCAAAGTATTTATTTTATAAATATTAGTTTTATATGGAATTTTGTTTGGAGAAGGAGAAAAGTAGAAGTTCCAATTGCTAAAATATATGCTGTTTGACTGACCAGTTAAAGTTTATTTATGTAAGACTTCGGTTTTCAAATTACTTTTTGTTCTGTGAACAAAACACAAGTGAACTTGATGTACTCTTAACCTCATCTATAGAATCTCATATCACATGAAAATAAAGGCCTTCTATAGCTTACAAACTGAGGAGCACAGCTAATAGAATCAGCATTATTTCAAAAATATTTTTATTATACTTTTTTTTCATATCACAATTTGTGTGTCTGTTTATCATCAACCTCTTGGTTTGTTTAAGGTAGGAAAGAAATTGTGCTTCTGATAGCATAGGAATACTGTAAAATCAAATTAGGTTTCAAAATTATGCACAATAACATTATATTCCTGAACTAGGATTTGCATTTGCCATGTCTTTCATCATTTGCAATTATGAGGTAAAGAAGGTTTGTTTAGTAAATGAATAAATCCTTGTCACTAAATACTCATCTGACTATACAAAAGCACAACAGTTTTAAATCAAAATGAAAAATATCATAGGGCTATTTCCCTCAAGGAATGGAGATATGTATCAGTTTATTATTTTACAAATTTGATTTGGCACTTTATATCCTTGAACTTGAAGAAAATTGCCAATTATTTGCAACCAACCATAAAATTCAGGTCTATGCTTGACTATCCTAAGAGTAACAAAGGGGCCAGGTGGTAAAAATGATTATGGGCTACTCTACTCATGACACCTCTATTACCCATGGATAAACATGTCTGTCAATTTTGAGAAAACCATGTAATTACTACTTACCATGATAAAGGAGAACAGTAAAAAATTAGACTTAAGATTTTTCAAAGGTATATATCTTTGTTCTGAGATAGTCAAATAGAAATCAAATTGTGAACATAAATGAACTGTTTAATATTCAAAAAGTTTACTTGTATTTGGATATTTATTTACTGTGAATATGCCAGACTTGGATAGACACTTCAAAAAAAATAGGAAGAATCAGGCATGGTGGCCCACACCTATAATCTCAGAGACTTGGGAGACTGAGGCAGGAGGGCCAGACTTGGCAACTTAGCGAGACCCTCAGGAGCTTAGCAAGACCCTCTCAAAATAAAAAATTAAAAGGACTAGGAATGTAGTTCAGTGATAAAACACTCCTAGATTCAATCCCTAGTGCCAAAAAACAAAAGGAATTTAAATGTCTCCATGGTACATTAACAGGTATTCTACTTTCTGTTCTAACAGAAACTACCAGATATTCAGGAAAGATAATATTTCTCCATTCCTACTCCCACATCTCATTCATATTTAGTCTAACACAGCATTTAGAGTAATTTTCAGCAATTGAGCCAGCAAGAAAAGTGTGTTGGCTGCAAAAAATATTATGAGTAAAAATAACAAAATTTCATTAAAAAGGTGTCCATTTTTGACAATTCTGTATAGTAGATATTTGGGGGGATGGAATAAATATTTCAGCCTTATTATGCTTTAACTTTACAGTAAACAATGTTAAAGTGGGTAGTTTTGGTTATTCTGTTTTGAAGCCTACTGTTCAGGTTCACATAAGAGTCAGTATTTACATATTGAAAATGTCAGCCTCATTTACTACTAATATAATAGAGGATGATCATTCCCACTTTATGCCTAAAGCAAATTACTTCACTGTCAAAGGTCAGATTCACATAAGGAATTTTTTATAATATATTTTCTGTTCTGTTTAGAAATGGATAATTCCAGGGTCATTTAATGTTAATTTTTCCCCTTCACATATCGGTATCATTCAAAACTCATCTGTAATATAGGAAAAAACCTCTAAATCTGAAATAAAAGAAAAAATGGACTCTTCTAATAGGATAAAATTTTTATAAGACAAAATTCATTGCACAGATTAGCAATGTACTTGCTGCCACTGACATCCTTTATTACAATAATGTATGAATAAAGATAGCAATGGAATTTTTACAGAAATATATATGACATTCACTTTAATGTCAAGTGAATTCATTATGATTCATTATGATTGGTAAGTATTAATTTGCATCAGAAAGCTGAACTACAGTGGATCCTCATATTAAACTTACTAGCCATATGATATTAAGTATATTAATATTGATCTCCACCTTAACATTAAATATGAATAGTTAAAAATTTTATAACCAAATATCAAAAAGTACCAGTACTTTAGTGTCTTTTAAAATATTACAAACCCACAACAATATCAATGATTATGAGAACAAACATTTTCACAATTTAGTAATCCAAATTGATATTAACCTTTACAGCAACATCAATAAAAATAATGATGATGAAGTATAGTTGAAAAACACTTGACTACCTACTAAGTGCCAGCAACTGTTCTTAATTCCAAAAGGTGCATCTTTCCTTAATTCATTTAGCTGCTTATTTGTATTCTCTTGGGTTTCACTGAGCTTTTTAAAAAGCATTTATTTGAATTCTTTGTCTAGAATTTCACCCACTTTGGTATCTTCAGCAGTCATTACTAGGAAGTTATGAACTTTAGGATGTGTAAAATTACCTTGGTTTTTTCATATTTTTTTGTGTTTCTATGTTAATAGCTGCACATCTGTCAGGATAGAAACCTCTTCCTCTTTTATGTGAGAACTTTCTTGGTAAACAGCCTTCTTTTGATGATGTGTCCTGGGATACTGGTTTGTTGTGTAGTATTGAGTTTCATTCCAACTGGCTTCATAGTATAGTTTCCGTGTGGTTTATTTGGCTGTGGGCTTTGACAAAATTTCTACTGTGTCAGAGCCTGAGGGCTTTACTTTATTTGTAGATCTCACAAGAATGAAGACCCTCTCATTATTCAGGCAGGTGTGGTTTAGACAGTAGAGTCTGTGGGATGCACCTTCTATGGTTATTCCTACATTGAGAATGAAAGTCCCATCAGATGGTGGCGATTTCCTTGGCTTCTGTTGACATTGTCTCTGTTAACTTGAAAGCAATTTTGCTACTGACTGCTTCAACTGTGGTACTGGGCCTGGAGTTTTTACACTCTTTTTAAACACTGGCATGGCTCCAGGCATTTCACTTGAGAGACAGGCTGGAGTCACAGCTTCCCCTTTTCAGCACTCACCTCCAATCTTGTTAGCAATGTAGGATCTGATAACGTAGGACAGTGATCAATACTGAGGTTCCTTCTAGTTGTGGTGCCTACAATTGGGCAAATTCTCTCTTCTGTTGCTCTTTTGGTGAGTGTTCAAGAGTGAGATCTTGGACACCCCACTGCCTTGCCTACTTGGGGATGGGTCATCAGTTGGGAGCTTTTATCTCCCTGTTCTTTAAACTGAATTCTCTGTCCAGATTTCTGTGGGATTAGATTGTGGATGGGGCTAGGTATAATTCTTCTCCACTGCTCTGAGAGTATAGTTCAGCAGCCAAGCACCATCCAATAGGCTCAAAATACTGGATGCAGATTCCTAGCACCACAAAGAAGGAAGAGGGAGAATAAATACAGATAAAGAATTAAGGCAAAAAACATATTGAAACAACAATGGCAACTACATCAAAAACCACAAAGAAATGGGAAAAATGATATAGAATAAAATCCAAAGTTTAAAAATCATAAAAATAAAATTAAGATACAATAGGAGAAAAATAGAGGAAAAGAAAGAGAAAAAAAAGGTGGAAAGAAAGAGAAAAAAAGGGGTAAAGAAAGAAAAAAATAAAAAGTAAAATCAAATCATTTAATTTTTAGCCTCCATTCAATCAAAAAGACACCCTTCAAAAAAAATACCTTAGAGCCAGCCCACCAACCCCCACATTGAGGTCGGATGCCATTGCTCAGTCTGGCTGCCTGCCCCACTACTGCTGAGGGACACTGCACTTGCCTCTGTGCTGACTCAGCACACCCTCGCTTGGGCTCCCCAGCTTCTTTGGAGACTGGTGCAGGCATTTTGAATTATTCCTGAGGGCTTGGCCATCATCATTGGAAGGGCGGCTCCCTTCCTGATACACCTACAGGAGACTGGAGGCCCTTTGACAGGACTCAGGATTCAAGAAGAGGAGGTATTGAGAGACTCGGGACCAACTCAGAGCAGCCTGGTGAGTATCTCCCACTGGGAGAGGCTCCCTGGACAGGTCAGTAGTCCCAGAATGCAGGGAACTTTGTGGAGTAGAGTTGCCCAGTGAGACTCACCTGCTGGAGCCGGGAACCTGGAAAACTGGGAGCATTGTAGAGGAGGACCGCCCAACAAGAGGCTTTGGTGCAGAGGGTGGGTCCCAGGCCTGGGCGGAAGGTCCGGTCCCCAGGGAACGTCATACAGGAGGGCTGCTCAAAGAGAGAGCCCCCTGTAGGGCCAGGCCCCCCAGCCCAGGTGGTAGTTCTGGGCCCCAGGGATTGTGCAGAGGAGGACTGACCAGCGAGAGTCTCAATCGCAGGGCAAGGCTCCCTGGTCAAGGAGGTTGGTCCAGACCCCTTGGAAGGTCACAGAGGAGGGCTGCCCAGTACAGGTGGTAGTTCTCCACCGAAGAGAACATCTCAGAGGAGAGCTGCCCAGCAAGACGTCCCCACCGAGTGAGTCTTCCCCGCTGGGTGAGGCTTTCCCACCAGGGCAGTAGAACCAGAGACACAGGCCCAGACCAGCCATGCCACAGCCCGCAGTCTAGTCCCCCTTTTGACTGACCATTGGTCACCAAGTGGAGGCATCTCTGCCCACTAGCAGGGAATATACCCCACCTGAAGGCCACCACCCCTAGAGGGGCAGCTTCCTTGTAGAGCAATGCATTATCATGTTCCTCCAAGACGTCAGGCTATTGAAGGCTATGAGGCAAGTTATTGGAAATCTAGAGGGACACTATAAGTCAATAGAAGAAATCTGCAATATCTCAGAGTTTCAATACGACAGGGGTAGATACCTGAGCAATATGAGAAAACAAGGGAAGAAATGCTCCAAACAAACCTAGATGCTACAGCAATAAAATCCAATGACAGCATGGCAGAAGAAATGTCAGAAAGACAGTTCAGAATGTACATAATTAAAATGATCAGAGAAGCAAACGTTGAGATGAAAGAGCAAATGCAGGCTCTGAATGACTGCACCACTCAACAGTTAAAAGAGCAAATGTGAGAAGCAAAAGATCATTTCAATAAAGAGTTAGAGATATTGAAAAAAAAAACCAGACAGAAATCCTTGAAATGAACGAAACAATAAACCAAATTAAAAACTCAATACAAAGCATAACCAATAGGATAGAACACCCGGAAGACAGAACCTCAGACGTTGAAGACAAAATATTTAACATTCAAAACAAAGTTGACCAAACAGAGACAATGGTAAGAAATCATGAACAGAATCTACAAAAATTATGGGATATCAGGAAAAGGCCAAATTTAAGAATTATTGGGATTGAGGAAGGCTTAGAGAAAGAAACCAGAGGAATGAACAATCTATTCAATGAAATAATATCAGAAAATTTCCCAAATCTGAAGAACGAAATGGAAAATCAAGTACAAAAAGCTTATAGGACTCCAAATATACAAAATTACAATAGACCCACACCAAGGCACATTATAATGAAAATACCTAACATACAAAATAAAGACAGAATTTTAAAGGTTGCAAGAGAAAAGAATCAAATTGCATTTGGTTTCAGGGGGAAACCAATATGAATATCAGCAGATTTTTCAATCCAGACCCTAAAAGCTAGAAGGGCCTGGAACAACATTTACCAAGCACTGAAAGAAAATGGATGCCAACCAAAAATCTTATACCCAGCAAAACTTACTTTCATATTTGACAACAAAATAAGATCTTTCCATGATAAACAAAAGCTAAAAGAATTTACAAAAAGAAAGCTGGCACTAAGAACATTCTCAGCAAAATATTCAATGAGGAAGAGATGAAAAATAACAATGTAAATCAGCAACGGGAGGAACTACCCTAAAGGAATAGCCAAATAAAAGAGAAACCAAGTCGTGTCAAAAAGCAAAAATGAGCCAAATGACCGGAAATACAAATCATATCTCAATAATAACCCTGAATGTTAATGGCCTGAACTCATCAATCAAAAGACATAGACTGGCAGAATGGATTAAAAAGAAAGCTCCAACAATATGCTGCCTGCAAGAGACTCATCTCATGGAAAGAGATACCGACAGACTAAAAGTGAAAGGATGGGAAAAAACATACCACGCACATGGACTCAGCAAAAATGCTGGAATATCCATGCTTATATCAGATAATGTGGACTTCAAGTCAAAGGTAGTCAGAAGGGATAAAGAAGGACATTTCATACTGCTTAAGGGAAGCATAAATTAGCAAGACATAACAATCATAAACATCTATGCCCCAAACAGTGGCTCATGCATGTACGTCAAACAAAACCTTCTCAATTCCAGAAATCAAATAGACCACAACACAATAATACTAGGTGATTTTAACATGCCTCTCTCACCACTGGATAGATCTTCCAAAAAAAAATTGAACAAAAAACCTATAGACCTCGATAACACAATCAAATTTAGACTTAATGGACATATATAGAGTATACAATCCAACAAAGAATGAATACACTTTCTTCTCAGCAGCACGTGGATCCTTCTCTAAAATACACCACATTATATGCCACAAAGTTAATGTTAGCAAATACAAGAAGATAGAGATACTACCTTGTATTCTATCAGATCATAATGGATTGAAATGAGAAATAAATGACACAATAAAAAAACAGAAACTTCTCCAATACCTGGAGATTAAATAACATGCTATTGTATGATGAATGGATAACAGAAGACATCAGGAGGGAAATAAAAAATTTCTTAGAGGTAAATGAGAACAAAGATACATCATATCAAAATCTCGGTGACACTATGAAAGCAGTACTTAGAGGAAAATTTATTTCATGCAGTGCAGTCTATAAAAGAAGAAAAAATCAACAAATAAATGACCTAACACTACAGCTCAAAGCCCTAGAAAAAGAAGAACAGGCCAACACCAAAAGTAGTAGAAGACAGGAAATAGTTAAAATCGGAGCTGAAATCAATGAAATTGAAACAAAAGAAACAATCAGAAAAAATTGACAAAATAAAAAGTTGGTTCTTTGAAAAAATAAACTAAATTCATAAACCCTTAGCCACACTAACAAAGAGAAGGAGAGAGAAAACTCAAATTACTAAAATTCAGAATTAACAAGGAAATATAACAACAGATATGAGTGAAATACAAAACACAATTAAAAGCTATTTTGAAAATCTATACTCCAACAAAATAGAAAATCTCAAAGACATCAACAGCTTTCTAGAGACATGAATTACCTAAACTGAACCAGGAGGACATACACAATTTAAATAGATCAATTTCAAGTAATGAAATAGAAGAAGTCATCAAAAGTCCACCAAATAAGAAAAGTCCAGGACCAAATGGGTTCTCAGCCGAGTTCTACAAAACCTTTAAGGAAGAGCTCATTCCAATACTCCTCAAAGTATTCCATGAAATAGAAGAGGAGGGAATTCTCCCAAATTCATTCTATGAAGCCAATATCACCCTGATACCTAAGCCAGGCAGAGACACATCGAGGAAAGAAAATTTCAGACCAATATCCTTAATGAACATCGACACAAAAATTCTCAACAAAATTTTAGCAAATCGCATGCAAAAATATATTAAAAAGAGAGTGCACCATGATCAAGTGGGTCTTACCCCGGGGATGGAAGATTTGTTCAACATACAGAAATCAATAAATGTCATTCACCATATCAACAGACTAAAAGTTAAGAAATCACATGATTATTTCAATAGATGCAGAAAAAGCATTGATAAAATACAGCATTCCTTCATGCTCAAAACACTAGAAAAAATAGGGATAGTGGGAACATTCCTTAACATTGTAAAAGCCATCTATGCTAAGCCCATGGCCAATATCATTCTAAATGGTGAAAAACTGAAAGCATTCCCCCTAAAAACTGGAACAAGGCAGGGATGCTCTCTTTCACCACTTCTATTCAACATTGTCCTTGAAACTCTAGCCAGAGCAATTAGACAAACCAAAGAATTTAAAGGGATACGAATAGGAAAAGAGGAACTCAAACTATCCCTATTTGCTGATGACATGATTATATATTTAGAGGAACCAGAAAATTCCATCAGAAAACTTTTAGAACTCATAAGAGAATTCAGTAAAGTAGCAGGTTACAAGATCAATGCTCATAAATCTAATGCATTTTTTATACATAAGTGATAAATCTTCAGAAAGAGAAGTTAGGAAAACTACCCCATTCACAATAGCCTCAAAAAAAATAAAATACTTGGGAATCAATTTAACAAAAGAGGTGAAAGACCTCTACAATGAGAACTACAGAACACTAAGGAAAGAAATTAAAGAAAACCTTAGAAGATGGAAAGATCTCCCATGTTCTTGGATAGGCAGAATTAATATTGTCAAAATGGCCATACAACCTAAAGTGCTATACAGATTCAATGCAATTCCAATTAAAATCCCAATGATGTATCTTACAGAAGTAGAACAAGCAATCATGAAATTCATCTGGAAGAATAAGAAACCCAGAATAGCTAAAGCAATCCTAAGCAGGAAGTGTGAAGCAGGGGGTATCACAATACCAGATCTTCAACTACACTACAAAGCAATAGTAACAAAAACGGCATGGTATTGTACCAAAATAGACAGGTAGATCAATGGTACAGAATAGAGGACACGGACACAAACCCAAATAAATACAATTTTCTCTACTAGACAAAGGTGCCAAAAATATGCAATGGAGTAAAGATAGCCTCTTCAACAAATGGTGCTGGGAAAACTGGAAATCCATATGCAGCAGAATGAAACTAAACCCGTATCTCTAACCCTGCACAAAACTCAACTCAAAATGGACCAAAGACCTTGGAATCAGACCAGAGACTTTGCATCTTTTTATTAATTAATTTTTATTGTAAACAAATGGGATACATGTTGTTTTTCTGTTTCTACATGGAGATAAGGCTTACTATTTGTGTAATCATACATTTACATAGGGTAATGGTGTTTGCTTCATTCTGTTATTTCCTGCATCTTATAGAAGAAAAAGCAGGTCCAAATCTTCAACATGTCAGCTTAGGATCAGACTTCCTTAACAGGTCTCCCATAGCACAAGAAATAAAAGCAAGAATCAATAACTGGGATAGATTCAAACTAAAAAGCTTTCTCTCAGCAAAGGAAACTATCAGTAATGTGAAGAGAGAGCATACAGAGTGGGAGAAAATCTTTTCCACTCATACTTCAGATAGAGCGCTAATTTCCAGAATCTATAAAGAACTCAAAAAACTCTACACCAGTAATACAAATAATCCAATCAACAAATGGGCTAAGGAAATGAACAGGCACTTCACAGAAGAAGATATACAAGCAATCAACAGATATATGAAAAAAATTTCAACATCTCTAGGAATAAGAGAAATGCAAATCAAAACTACCCTAAGATTCCATCTCACCCCAATTAGAATGGCGATTATCAAGAATACAAGCAACAATAGGTGTTGGCGAGGATGTGGGGAAAAAAGTACACTCATACATTGCTGGTGGGGTTGCAAATTAGTACAGCCATTCTGGAAAGCAGTGTGGAGATTCCTTAGAAAACTTGGATGAAACCACCATTTGACCCAACTATCCCACTCCTTGACCTACACCCAAAGGACTTAAAAATCAGCATTTTACAGAGATACAGTCAAATCGATGTTCATAGCTGCTCAATTCACAATAGCCAGACTGTGGAACCAACCTAGATGCCCTTCAGTTGATGAATGGATAAAGAAACTGTGGCATATATATACAATGGAATATTACTCAGCCATAAAGAATAATAAAATGATGGCATCTGCAGGCAAATGGATGAAATTGGAGAATATCATGCTGAGTGAGATAAGCCAATCTCAAAAAACCAAAGGACGAATGATCTCGCTGATAAGCGGATGATGACACATAATGTGGAGTGGGAGGAGGGCAAGAATGGAGGAAGGAGGGACTGTATAGAGGGAAAAGAGTGATGGGAGGGGTGGGGGGGAGGAAAAAAAATAACAGAATGAATCAAAAACTATTACCCTATTTAAATGTATGATTACACAAATGGTATGCCTGTACTTCTTGTACAAACAGAGAAACAAGATGTATCCCATTTGTTTACAATAAAAATAAATTTAAAAAATACCTTCAATGACTCACCATTTTCTAAAACACATATGTGTCCTTTAGGGTTCTCCACATCCTAATTTTACTTCCCTTTCAAGATTGATCTTTTTTGACTCCTCTCCAAGCACTCTTCAGTCAAATATGCTCTCCTAAACTCACTACTTTTGTTTGTTTTTCATACTTCTCCCTTGACCTGAAATCCCTCCCTTCAAATTCATACATTTATTCATCAATTCATTTCTTCAATACACATTTAGCGAATCCCTGCCTACTATAGTTAAGATGCTGTTCAAGATGGTAGAGGTATGATGGTGAAGAAATCTATATCCCTATCATAATGGAGTTTACATTCATTCTAGTAAGAAGAAAGAAATTAAGTGACCATTAAATAAAATATCACATATGAAAAAAAAATTAAACAAAATAAAGAATACCATTTACCCAGTACAATCTAGCACCCAGGGAACTTTTCTTTGCGGGGAATAACATTTGAACAGTAGTCTAAATGAATGAGAGAGATATATGTTGTAGGACACACAAATTCCCTTGACAGCGGCATGTGTGAGGTATTTGAGGAATTATAATGCCAGTGTGGATGATGCACCCTGAAGAAGGGGTTTCAAGAAAGGGTAAAAAAAAATTACATCAGACTAAGTAGAGGTCAATCCCCCAAGGAGAGGTTATTTTAAAGATACATATTTTATTCTGTGTAATGAAAACCATTAACAGTCAAAGAATGAATGATTTTATTTATTTTGGAAGATTATTACCCATGTTGAAATTGTATAGAGACTGTGGCACTAGTGGAGTGAACACAGGAGATAAGTCAAGAGGCTATAGGACCAATCTAAGTAAGAGATGAAGGTGGCTTAGGCATGGGAGATTGGGGTAGAGGTGGTAAGAAATGAGAAATTTAAAGATTAATTTGGAAGATATTAATAAAAATATTTGCTAAGGAACTGGATTTGGGAAATGAGAATGAGAGGAATCCAGGATGACTCCTAGGTTGCCTAGGTTGTAACCCAAACAAGAGAGTGAATTTTGGGATGTGACATCTTCTAAAATTAAAAAAAAAAGTAGATTTAGGTGCAGAATTAAATGGTAAACTTGAAACATGCTAACTGAAATGAACATTAGATGATGCTATGCTTTGGTATGGTTTACATGTGTCCCTTAAGAGTTCATAAGTTGGAAGTGTGGTCCCCAGTGCAGCAACGTGTGGAGGTGGTAGAACCATTAAAATACAAGGTTTAGCACAGTATTATTATTATTTCATTGAGAGTGTTATCCTAGGAATGGGTTGGTGTAGTTCATATGGGACCCTGGTTAGTTTCCAAGAGAGTAGGTTGTTATAAAAGAGTAAGAGTGGCCCCTACCATTTGCTGACTTCCTGTCTCTCCATGTGATATCTCTCTTCTCTCTCCTCTCACTTCTCTCCCCTCTCTCCCCTCTCCCCTCCTCCCCCACCTCTTTCCAAGATGCCATCACTATGAATTGATGCACACAAGGGGGCTCTCACCAGAGGCTGAATTGATGGGGTCACACAATCTTGTACTTTCACCCTCCAAAACTGTAAGCTACATAAGCCTCTTTTCTTTATAAAATACCTAGCCTCAATTACTTTATTATAGCAATGCAAAACAACAATACAGACAGTGAAGTAAAAATGTCTACTAATTCTTTAGTTATGAGTTTGGAGTCCAAAGGACAATTCAGTGTTGGAGATATCCATTTGATCCATCAGTCATTTGTGCCATTTTGAAACATGGAACTGGTTGAGATCACCCCATTTGGTGATTCTCAACCATGCTATACATTCAATTAACTGAGGGAGCATTAAAATTAACTGATACCTCCCATCCCCAGACCAATCGAATCTGAATCTCAGCAAGGGAGCCAGTGTATTAGTTAACTTTTAAATCTCCTCTCATCATTTTATTTTCAACTGGGTTTTAGAACGATTGACCAACTGAAATGGTATGGGTGAAGTTCTGAGTACACAGTTCTTGGCATGCCAACATTTAAAAACCTGTTAAAGCAGGTTACAACAAAAGAAGCTGGAAACAAGAGACAACCAAGGTATAGGGAAAATCAGGAGAGTAGTATGGTATCCCATAAGCCAATAAAATAGTGTTTTCAAGTAGGGTTGATTAAACACCATTGAGAGTTCAATTAAGGTAAGGACTGAGAATAGACCACTGGATTTGAAAACATGAAGGTAATTATGACAAGTAGATTTAGACAACAGGTAAGAACCAAACACTGATGACATGAATTCAAGGGAATTGAAGGTAGAGAAGGAAAAACAGCAAACAACAACCCTTTGACACATCCATCTGTCAGTGCTTCACCTACTGTCAAGGTCTAGTTTAAAAGTTTGGCATGCTCCTCCAGTCTCATCACCTAGAAGTAAACTCTCTATTATATACTTTCCATTTGCTCTTATCTCTGATATAACAACTTGAAATATTATTCTAGTTATTTACGTATATCTTATCACTTTCTGGAGAAGGATCACATTTAATTAATCTTTCTATGCCCCACTGTAAAAAAGAATAGGTTCTCAGTAATTGTTGGCTCAAATTTTTGGAAAGCCAAACCTTGAAATATGCTGGAAAAGCAATGAATGTTACTAAGATACTAAATGGAAAAAGCTCTAATGTCACATACCAGAAAATGAAGAGGTTGAAATTCACTCAGCTTTTCCACATAAATGTGAACTATTTGGAGAGAAAGAGGACAAAAGTAATCAAAGAGCTAAAAACAAGCAAACAAAAAATACCAGTTTCTTTAATTATCTCTAATGCTATTTTCATTAGTAAGCACTATCAGGCACTAAATGGCAGTTATGTGACAAGCCACTTATTCATGCATAGGTAACAACAAACCATTCCATTCCCTCTTTCTCATACATATGGACCATGCCTCACCTGAATCACTGGCTCTACCTGTAATAAGGTAATCTCCCTAAAAATGCTGGAGTTATAGTTAAGGAACTGTGGGGTCCTAATATTTGTTTGGTTTCCTTTTTAATATAAGTTTGACAACATGGAAAATTTTTTAAAATATTCCTAAGTTAGTGAAAAATAGCAATCTGGAAGACATGTCCATGCCTCAATGCATGTGTGTGTGTGTGTCTGTGTGTGTAATGTAGTTATTGAAACATGGTAGGTATTAACTTTTGCAGTCCTCTGAATGTCTAAGAAGTTCTCAGTATTTACATAGTTTCTCTCTTGGTTATCTTTGTTCATTCATTTTATTCAATAACAATTTTCATTTTAAACTCTTTGTAAATTAACTGTATCTCAAATATAAGAACTGTACATAGAAAAAAGGCATTAGTAGATTAGGAGTTGATTACCTCTCTTAATTCCTTGTGGCACCAAGTTCCACATACATCTGATTATAACTTCCTCCCAGACTTATTCCTCCCAAATCAATGATCTTCCCCCAAATTGATAAATAATCCCCAGTGCAAGTAGCAAGGATGACTTTGGTTCTCTATTTTCCTTTATAAAATGAGTTTCTCAGGAGGCTGAGGCAGGAGGATCACAAATTTGAAGCCAGCCTCAACAACTTTGTGAGGACTTAAGCAACTTAGTGGGACTGTCCAGAATAAAAACAAGGGCTGAAGATGTGGCTCAGCAGATAAGCACCCTTGGGTTCAATATCTGGTACTAAAAAAATAAAACATGAATTCCATAAAAGCTAAGCCATAAATAATATTTTTATTTTGTTTTTATTTTTGTTTTGTTGTGGAAAAGTCTTAGAATGCATCTCCTATGAAAGATATCCGCTAAAGAAAAATTAACTGCTAACTAAAACTACAAGTGAATTTGAACTTTCTCTACAGCAAAATAAAAATATATCCTAGATTGACTATCTCTTATCTTAAATACTTCAGACAAGACATGTTTCAGAGACAGGAGTTTTTCATATCTTGAAATATTTGCATAGACTGCGGGTTGAGTATTCCTAATCAGAAATTCTGACATTAGAAATGTTTCAAAATCATTGAGTATTAATGTTCAAAATGTTTCAGATTTTGCAGTATTTCAAATTTCAGATTTTCAGATTAGGGATGCTTAACCTGTACTTATTTCAACATTTTTTAGAAGAATATGTTGAATTCACTTAATGATTAAAGAGTCTAATTCCTGAACAGAACCATGAATTTTTACTGGTATTTCTTAGAACCCAAGATAATATTAGTTACTGCATAAAATAGCATTTACTATAACTAATGTGGAATAAAGTAGAAATTATCCTAAGTAGGAATAACTTTCAGTGCTTGGATACATCTCTACTGTAAGGAGTAGAGCTATTCCCAACAACAGAAAGCACCCCAAAGCAAATAGAGATGGTATGTTTAAGCACTTTTTTCTAGCAAACCTTCACAAGAAAAATAAATCTAAGATTGCTGTGAAAAAACTACAGTAAAAATCACTGTCTCACAAAGATCTTGAAGTTTTTCTGCTTTGATCAACTCAAAAACTGATTTTTCTATAATAAGGAAGAATTACTAGTAATATGTGGGAAAACACTTTTTATCTAGCCCAGCTTCCAAATCAATAAGAAATCTCCCCAAAGCAACCTTGAAAGGTAGAATTCATGCACTAACTTCTTAAACCTTCCTATTGACATGTTATTAGGTGGTCTGATCTATTGTCAAAAATTCTAATTGTTAAAACATTCTACCATAAATATCAAAATCATGAACCTGAATTACATTTAAGGAAGTGTGTATCTGTCTAGAACCTAGCCTAGATCCCACTTGCCTTCATCCTTTAATATGTTCCTCACACTAAGGAAATATTCTTAGGTCCACTGCTATTAAGGAAGTACAAAAGGTGGTCCTAAGACAAAAAGATTAACAAGTTTCCCACTTGGTTGTGCTTGAGTTTGGTAAGGATTTATACACAACTTGTTTCATCATACTTGTTTCACTATACTAGGTTCTTAGCTTCACCATATACACACATGCACATGCATATGTGTATATATACATATATATTTATATATATATATCGAATTCATAAGAACATTTAATATTTGAGAAGGCTTTGATTTCACTTCAGAAAATTGGTATATGTAAAAATGAAACTGAATATTACAGTTATATATGCAATTTAAAATCGTCCTGAGGTGTTCCTGAATTAAACCAAGTATTTTCCAAAAGCCCTTTTAAAGTGATTCAAATTAGTAAAATGATGAAATTTTAAAGTGAAACCTAAATTCAATGGAAGAATGAGGTGTTTTGATATCTGACTTTAATAAATGAAATTTTGGTACTAAAAAATAAAGTTAACCTAATACATAGTGTTTTCACAATATAAAGTTTGCCTTGAGGGTTCATATACACACATACAAACACATCTTCGCATTGTACGTTTCATTAGTAGGTAAGTTCAAGGGCAGTGTCTAATTCTTATTTAACTTCATACTCATAGTTTCTACCCCTGTATCCTCCATTTTGATGTTCAATGTCTTATACTTTATGGATGAATGAATGAAGTTCCCAGAAGATTGACCCTGCAAACTCTTCAGTTTGGAGCTACTGGATCTTGCACAACTACTTCTCTTTCTCCCCCATGTTCTCACTCTGATTTAGAAAGAGGGATTTATGTCTTTAATCTCCCCACATCAATGAGATCCCTGTTTCTGTTCAAATATATAGAGAACAGGTTTTATGCGCCCTTTCTCCTTTATGCATTGTTGTATTTCCAATGGTTTGGGACCTTTATAAGTACCCATAAATTTTGGTTGACAATCCACAGACAAATTGGATCTTGATCATTTACTGCATTACCCCAGAGTTTATAATTGTGTTAGTCAACTTTGCATCACTGTAACAAATACCTAAGATAACTTATAAAGAGAGGAGTTTCCAGTCCATGATCAGATAGCCCTATTGCTTTTAGGCCTTCAGTGAGACAATAAATGGCAGGGAGTAAGTGGCAGACCAAAACCACTCACTTCATGGCTGGGAAATGAAAGAGAGGAAGAAGAAGTTGGAATCCCAGTATCCCCTTCAAGGGCACATCCCAGTGACTTGAAGACCTCCCTCTAGGAACTACTCCAAAAGGCTCTACTATCTTCTAATAGGCTTTGAGGACAGATCCTTTAACAAATGGATCTTTGGGGATCTTTCCAGATCCAAACTATAGCAGCAGTGTAGGTACAAAGATTAATTGTAGAATTGACCACATATCTAGTGAGTTAAAAATATTTATTATACTTAAGTAAAACAAACAAAATCAAATTATTTTCTTCATAAGCATTCTAAGGTTTGTGAGAAGAATCCAACTGGTGTTCCCTGAAATTTTTACTCCAGGCTAAAAAAATTAAAGTGTATGATTTCCATTCCATTCCTTTCATCATTGCTCTGGGTTATTTCCCTTGGGCTACACCTGGGATGAATTCAGAGTACAGCCCCATGGAGTTCTTCCCTCCTATAAACCAAACATTGATTCTTCTAATGGAGCCTAACGTGTGGCAGATGGGGTGTGGTTTTATTACGAATTCATTGCCATAGGTTTTGTGGGTTATAGTCTGAATTTTTTTTTTTTTTTTTTTGGTATCAGAACTAAACCCAGGGGCATTTAGCCACTGAGCCACATCCTCAGCCCCTTTTTGTTTCATTTGGAGACAGGATTTTGCTAAGTTGCTTAGGACCCTGATAACTTGCTAAGGCTGACTTTGAACTTGTGATCCTCCTGCTTCAAACTCCCCAGTGGCTGGGATTACAGGCATGTGCCACCACTCCTAGCTTGTGGGTTATATTCTGAAAGAAATCAATGTAACTCACAAAATTCTAAATAAAAGTGTATTCAAAATTGGTAAGCTAAAATTCTAATAGGTCACAGTTCCTACATGCCCTTAGAGCTCTCTATTTTCATCCCAAATTACTGTCAATCATGGCAAATGATTGCCTGTCTAGTCTGTGTCCTCAGTCTGAGAAAATACTATTGTTTTCTCTCATATGAAACAATCATCATTTTTTACTATATAATTTCTAAAATTCTTTCATTTTCCCTTTGTAAATAGTATCTGAGTTGAATTTTATTTTTATATATGCCAATGCCTTTTTCTAAATATCCATTAGGTTTTTAGTCCCCTAAAGGATGTCTGAAAAAGGTTCATAAGGACAAATGCTTTGGAAAAAGTAGATGTGTTCCATTGTTTAAGAAAAAAAATCTCTTTAGCTCTATCCAAAGTGAAAACGTGGAAAAATTACTGATTTTACATAGTTATAAATTATATTATTATCCAGTTGACTGGAAAAGCAGAAAGTCACCTTAAAATTATACATTACAACTATATTAACTATAAATATGACAGTTCCAAAATGATGGCTGTAAACTTTCAAGTCTTCAATAAAGTTACTTATCATAAATTACTGAAAATACTGATAGAAGGCATGTTTTCTTTGTCTCCTAACTACTTCCCATCCCTTCTGCTAATAGAGCAGTATGGTGATTATCTCAGCAATGTCAAAAGAATGCAGAGTATAGATGTTATGTGATTCTAATAATCCCATAAAATAGTCTGAGCAAATTATTTGGATAATAACATTTTTGAATCTTTATGCACTTGTACTCCAGGCCATGTATGAGACTCATTTTCCTGCAAGGTCAATTAAATATGCAATTAAAAGTTACTCCCTCATGTTTTCCTCTCATGGCTGTCAGTGCAAATTCTTCAGGGTCATCATCTCTCCACAGATCTATACATTGTACAGAATCATTCATGCGAACTGTATTCCAAATGACTTTAAAATATTAAAAGTTGCATTTTACAATTTCTTCTGCTCAGTGATCAGTGTGGTGAATCTCCTTCATCTTGATAAAGGTCATAAGTTTTTTTATTCTTCAAAGTGCCTGATTTATGGTTTGTGGCAGAAGGAAGGCGTGATAGGGAAAGCAGGTCATGAAAAAAGAATAAGAGTGAAATTAATACCAGGAATGTGGCAAAAAGATACTTAGGAAGAATTAAATGCATTTCTCCCCATTCTGGATATTTCTTTCTACCCTTTGATTTTTACTTCTTCTGTCCAATAGTCATTGTGCGTGACTTAGAAGAAATGGAGAGGGTGGAATAAAAATCACCAAGTTTTGTTTTTTGAATTTCAAACATTTAGGATCTGAGTAACAGGGAAAAATATATTCAGATAAATAAACTTAGAAGTTATGGTCAGTAGGAAAATTTTAATAGCTTTCCTCTTTCTTTTCTATTTCTCCAAAGTTAAAATTAAAAAAAAAATAGATTACCTGATTCGAGAAAGAGGAATAAGCGAGGAAATACGAAGAATGAGAAAGTCTGTGATGGATCTAAGTTTAGGATGACAGGATCCTAAATGAGCAATGGACAGTAACAGAAAATAATAGAGACCATTACCCTAAGGGGCAATGTAGTTGTCTTTGGATTGGTAAATGGCAAAAATTTAAAACACAAACCTCTCCCTTTAATAGCAACAGTTCATTTCCTGTCGATTGTCTAGCAGGTGTGCTCAATTTGCATTCAGTGTACCCTGTCAGGACAGGCCTCTTTTTCCTCTAAAGACACTCATAAACCCTGAGATAAATGGTGGGCCCTCATCTCCTACCTTGTGTGTAAACATAAAGGAAAAAGACTCTCATATATGAACTTGGTTAGAACTGAACAAAATCTAGTCAATAACTTTCCCTGTGTCGGAGACACATATCACCAAGGCTCTTTGAGGTCACTCTCATCCTTTAAACCTGAGTTTACACTAAAGAACACTCCTCTACAAGAGTCAAGCATATCTTTCACTCATTTAGCACAATTCAAGTTGTGAATATGTTGTACAAGGAACTATGCAAGATTAGCATGAGCAACCTTACAATCTAGGCTGCCTTTGGAGATGTGTATAGTTCAGGGCTAGATGTATCAGTAAGATATTAACTCACTCAACAATTTTATATAAAATACATTATCAATATTAACGTCACAAATAGAAAGAAAAAGAGAGGTCTACAATGCATTTCTTCACCTTTGTCTTAGTGTGGGTTATCCATAAAGTTGCAAGTGTAGCTAGGCGCAATGGTACATGCCTGTAATCCCAGCAGCTTGAGAGGCTGAGGCAGGGCTGAGGCAGGAGGATCATGAGTTCAAAGCCAGCCTCAGCAACTTAGAGAGGCCCTAAGCAACTAAATGAGCCCCTGTCTCAAAATAAAAAATTAAAAAGGGCTGGGGATATGGTTCAGTGGTTAAGTGCTCCTGGTTTCAAACCCCAGTACCAAAACAACAACAAAAAGTTACACACATAGCACCAACTTAGGCATTACTACTTTGTTAGTGCAACCCCAGAAGGTAGGAGTGTCATGGATATAGTGAGCAGGGATAAAGGAAAAAAAATGTACCCAACATTAGATTTCTAACTAGCCAAATTTTGTATCAAGCACTAGTGATTGAGCCTTCTCATAAGACCAATCTCCAAGACACCATATAAATAACAGTATTTCAGGACAGTCCACCAGGAAAGAGGTTGAAAGGCTTTACCTGCTGGCTCCAAGCTCCCAATGTGCACTGTTTTCATAGCTCCAAGGTTTGTTCCTCTGCTCTTCTGGAATGAATTTGCATCAGGATTAAGCAGCTCCAATGGCATATGGTATCTTAGCATCAAAGAGGAATGCCCAAAGAAGTAAGACATGACTAAAGTTGCTGTTCATTCATGCTTGTGTAAAGTTGGTCAAAACCTTTGTAAAGACAGTGGTCATAGCAGTAGCTGGGCCAGAACAAGTGCCCAAAGCTTGAGACATGTAAAGCCAAGAGAATCTGGAGTGGCACGTGAGATATATTTGATATAACCTCTCTCATCTCCATCCCCAGTCAAGGGTGACCCCACTTGGACTTAGAAATGCTGACTAAATAGTTCAAGACAAGATATCCATACACAGTCATGGAGAAAATATAAATATCCTTCTCATTTTTAATGTAAGAGTAATTGAAAGGTGAAATTAAATATGGACAAGGCAGAGGATAGTGATGTCATTAGATAGTTAGGGTCTGACTCTGAAAAATGCCTTATAATGATAAAACTACTAAGAAGATAAGCAATTGGGGTTCTTTGGTACTCGCAAGGCAAAAACCATTGTAGTAGAATATCTATGTTAAGTTGAGCAAAGTAATGGACCTGTAGAGAAGTGGAGGGAGTAAAAATTTCTTTAATATTCCCTAGAAGCCTAGACAAAGTAGTGAATATATTTATATTAAACCTGTATAGAGTTGGTACAGAAAGTTCTGTACAAAGAATCATTGGAATCAGGAATACAAAAGGGACCAACCTACACTACAAGGTGAATGGTCAACTATAAGTAAAACTCTTTATTCTATGTTTAATCAGGCCACATTGGGTAGACCTATAAGTAGTAATTCAAAGTGGAAAAGGTAACATATGTCTTTCAGATGACAACAGTTCTAAGAATTGGGTAAAGGATGAAAATAACCTAGTACAAGTCTTAAGCTACTACATCTATTATATATGCACCCTTAACAAAAGAAGTAAAATTCATTTTCAAGCACTTTCAGAAATCTGCACAAACACAAATAAAAGCACACCAAAGGGTTTGTAGTTTCCACAGAACTATCATACAAGTCACAAAATAAAATATAGTCAAATATTAGATAAAACATTAATATAAACAGAATACTAATTCAAAAACCTCAAAATATAAATGCACAATTTTGAATAGTTTGTAGGTGAAAATGAAAATCAAAAAGGAAATTGCAGTTTTATGGGAAGATGGCAGAATACAGGTTACTTTCCAAGCTGTTCCATGGTACAGGACCAAGAAAGAAGAAAAACAGCTTCTCTTCAAGGTCAGTAAAAAGAAAAAGAAAAGAAATACTGCTGGGATTTAATACTGAACTCTTGGAATGGCCTAGGGACTCAGAAGGTTGGACTGAATAAAGTAAAATAAAATAAAAGAAAGAAAAACCTCACCACCAGCACAGGCAGCTACTGATGTGGATCCATCTGGCAGGTCAGAGAGACTAAGAAAACCCGAATTTGGGGTGGCACTAAGGCATGTCTTCAAGCAGAGAGGACAGTGATCAGATACATTGTTGAGGTGATCCAGTGGGTGAACTGCACTTTGTTTTTGTGTGAGAAGGACACTGCATGCCTCCCCATGACCTGTGGTGAGAAGGTTTAACTGCCATCTTTTCCCACTGCGCTTCAGTGGCCAGCAGGTGTGTGCCCAAACCCAGGCACCCACACCTGTATAATTCCAGCTGGGTTCGAAAACCTGATGTGGCAGAGGCCTGCCATGCTACCCAGAGAGTGACTACTAAACTGGGAGAAATTCAGCTGTGGAAAGCGTTTCACCAAAGGGAAATTGAAACACTCAGACCAGAGAGATCCTGGGTGTTTCTCTCTCAGTCTCCCTGTTCACAGGACCAGCAGGGGATAATGGGGAATTGATGGGGGGTGAAGGGGATGTGTGCTTTGGGACTGAGCCAATGTGGCCAAAATATGGGAGCTGTGGGAGGCAGAGGGGTGTGAAGGATGGGCTCCTCCGCCACCCAAGCAGAATACAGAGGAGATTCAAGTGATACAGAGGACACTCAGTGCAGAGAGGACTCACCCAGGGTCTGGAAGTGTGCTGATGTAAAAGTTTCACAAAACATTCCAGAAAGCACCAGAAGTCTTGCTAGACCCAAACCCCACCTCTAAGATCTCTGCCTTGGGAACCCCTTTTACAAAACTCTACAGTGACCCCTAACTGTTAGTGGTGTAGACAGCACCCTACAACCTGTCCCACCTCATACTGCTGGGAAAGGAAGCTGAGTGAGAATGGGCAACTTGACTAGCTCCAGAAAATGAAAAAATTGACAGCCCCCAACTACTATTGTTGCATGTAATACATACCTTGAGAAAACCACAGAAAGACAATTGGAAACCAATAACCAATATATAATATTATAGACAATTTTTCAACCATTACAACTGAAACAATTTCTTAATTTTCCATTAGGAACACTATTTTTTTTTTTAACTTTTGTGTACTGAATAGTCTATGAACATTTGTACACATGCATATTCATCTCACTCTTCTTATTTCCAGCATTTCTTAAAGATAGCTATTTTCTGGACTCTGTCTTTTGAGGACGAGGATTTGTGATTAGTATACCTTAGTTTCATTTTATATTGTTGTCGTTTGTTATTGTCTTATATTGTTTTCTCCTATTTCCCTTGATTTTCTTCCTCTCTTTTCTTTCACAGTCAAATTCTATTGTTCACTGTTTCACTCTTCGTTAACTCTTCACTAATACTCTCTCTCATCCTTCCTCTAAACTGTTACATCCTATATATCCTCTGCATTCTCCCTCTTCACCTTTTGGAAATTTCAAACCCTTTTGTAAACATAACATCTGTACTGTTGTCAATTGCTTACCATACTATTTCTGTTTATAGTGCCAATTAACATAATATATGCCAAAATAGGAATTAAGTATTTAGTTTAAGGTACTAGAAATCTTCAGGAACACTATAAATTCATATAGTAGAAGCTCTGCCACCTCAGATGCATACTGATAAATGGATAGACATATAAAAAACATGAAAAAGCAAGGGAAGCAAGGGAACAAACCATTGCAAACAAATCAAAATACCTCATTACCAGAATGCAATGTTATCACAATGCAGGGAACGTCTGAGAAGGAATTTAGAAAGTTCATAGCTAAACATATCTGCAAGGAGAAAGACAATGTAAGGAATTAAATCAGAGAGAAAAATTCAGCAAGTGAAAAATCACTTCAATAAGGAGGTGAAAATCCTGAAGAAGAATCAATCAGAAATTCTTGAAATGAAGGTTCAATAAAACAAATTAAAAACTCAATGGAAATTATCACCAGCAGACTAGACCACTGGGAAGACAGCGTTTCAGGAAAGGAAGACAAAAATATAATCTGGAAAATAAAGTTGACCATGGAGAAAAGATATTAAAAGGCCATGAACACAACTTCCAAGAAATATGGAATAACATGGAAAGAACAAATTTAAGATTTATTGAGATAGATGAAGGCTTAGAGATAGAAACAAAAGGAATGCACAATCTTTTCAATGAATGATACCAAACATTTCCCAAATATAAAGAATTAAATGGAAAATCAAATACTGGAGGCCAACAGGACCACAAATATAGAAAATTACAACAGACCCACACCAAGACACATCATTATGAAAATGCCCAACATACAGACTAAAGATAAAATTTTAAACACTGCTAGAGAAAAATGACAGGTAACATATAGGGGAAAACCAATCCAGATGTCAGTTGATCTCTCAACCCAGACAATAAAAGCTAGAAGGTCTTTGAATAATATATACTAAGCTCTGCAGAAAACGGACACCAGCCAAGAATACTACACCCAGCAAAATTAAGTTTCAGACTTGAAGATGAAATAAAGACCTTCTATAATAAACAAAAGTTAAAAGAATTCTCAAGTAGAAAGCCTGCACTACAAAACATAATCAACAAAATTTTTCATAAAGAAGAAATGAAAATAAAAGTGAAAACCAGTGAAGGGAGGAGCTACATTAGAAGAATACTAATCAAAGGAGAAACTAATTCAAATTCAAAACCAGAAATAAATCAAAATGACAAGGAATAAAAATTATTACTCAATAATAATATTTAATGTAAAGAGCCTAAACTCATCAATCGAAAGACATAGGCTGACATATTGGATTAAAAAACAAGAACCAACAATATGCTGTCTCCAAGAGACTCACATCATAGACAAGGACATCACAGACTGAAGGTAAAAGGATGGCAAATATCATATTATTCATATGGGTCTCATAAATAAGCAGGGGTTTCTATGCTCATATCAGATAAAGTGGACTTCATGACAAAGTTAATCAGAAGGGACCAAGAAGGATATATCATACTACTTAAGGGAATTATACATAACAATTATGTCAACGAGACATAACAATCATAAATATTTATGCCTCAAACAATGCAACATCTTTGTACATCAAACACACCCTTCTCAATTTCAAGAATCAAATAAACCACAACACAATAATACTGGATGACTTTAGCATGCCTCTCTCATCACTGGATAGACTGTCCAAACAATAACTAAACAAAGAAGCTATAGAACTAAAAAGTATTAAACTTAACAGACATATACAGAATGTTTCCATCAATAACTGAATATACTTTCTTATGAACAGCAAACAGATCATTTTCTAAAATAGACCATATTTTAGACCACAAAGCAATGATTAACAAATGCAAAAAAAAGAGATAATACCTTGCATTCTATCATATGAAATGAAATTAGAAATCAATGGTATAATAAAAAAAATTAAGAAGCTACTCTAACACCTGGATATTAAATAATATGCTACTGAATTATCAGTGGATAGCAGAAGAAATCAGAGACAAAATTAAAAAGTACTTAGTAGCTAATGGGAATAGTTGCACTACATATCAAAATCTCTGGGACACCATGAAGGTGGTTCTAAGAGGAAAGTTCATTGAATTGAGTTTACTCATTAAAAGAATAGAAAGTCACCAAATAAATAACCTAACATTACATCTCAATACCCTGGAGAAAGAAGAACCCATCAACACAAAATGCAGTAGAACACAGGAAATAAGGAAGATTAGAGCTGAAATCAATGAAATTGAAACTAAAAAGAAAAAATTGAAAATAATCAATGAAACAAAAAGTTGGTTCTTTGAAAAAAAATCAATAAAAATGCTAAACCCATAGCCATGCTAATGAAGAGAAAGAGGGAAAAAGTTCAAATTTCTAAAATTTGTGATGAAAAAGGAAATATCAGCATGGACACCATTGAAATACAGAGGATAATCAGAAATGATTTTAAAAACTTATACTTCAATAAAATAGAAAATCTTGAAGACATTGACAAATTTCTAGAGACATATGACCTACCCCAGATTGAATCAGGAGGACATACACAATTTAAACAGATCAATTTCAAACAATGAAATTTAAGTAGCCATCAAAAGCCTACGAACAAAGAAAAGTCCAGGACCAGATGGATACTCAGCTGAGGTGAACCAGACCTTAAAAAAAGGATGAACACCAATTCTCCTCAAACTATTCCATAAAATTTAAAAAAAAAAAAAAAGCCAGGTGCAGTGGCACATGCCTATAATCTCAATGACTTGGAAGACTGAGAGAGGAGGATTGTGAGTTCAAAGCCAGCCTCAGCAATGGTGAGTTGCTAAGCAACTCAATGAGTCCCTGTCTCTAAATAAAATATAAAAAGGTCTGGGTATGTGGCAGTAGTTAAGCAGCTCTCAGTTCAATCCCTGGAACAAGGAAGAAAGGAAGAAAAAGAAAGAAAGAAAGAAAGAAAGAAAGAAAGAAAGAAAGAAAGAAAGAAAGAAAGAAAGAAAGAAAGAAAGAAGAAAGAAAGAAGAAAGAAAGAAAGAAAGAAAGAAAGAGAGAGAGAGAGAGAGAGAGAGAGAGAAAGAGAAAGAGAGAAAGAGAGAAAGAGAGAGAGAGAGAGAGAGAGAGAGAGAGGGAGGGAGGGAGGGAGGGAGGGAACCCTTCTAAACTCATTCTATGAAGCTAGTATCACCCTGATATCAAAACCAGACAAAGACACATCAAGAAAAGAAAATTTCAGACCAATATCCCTGATGGACATAGATGTGAAAATTCTTAATAAAATGCTGACAAATCAGATACAAAAACACATTGAAAAGATAATGTACCATGATCAAATGTGTTTCATTCCAGGAATGCAAGCTTGGTTCAACATATGGAATCAATAAACATAATTTACTACATCATAGACATAAAGACAAGAATCATATGATTATGTCAATAGATGCAGAAAAATAATTTGACAAAGTACAATACCCATTCATGCTCAAAATGCTAGAAAAGATAGGCATAGTAGGAAAATACCTCAACATTGTAAAAACATTATCTGCTAAGCCCATGGCCAACACCATTCTAAATGGAAACAAGCTGAAAGCATTCCCTCTAAAAACTAGAACAAGACAAGGATGCCCTCTTTCACAATTCTAGTCAACATCATCCTTGAAACTTTAGCCAGAGCAATTAGGCAAAAGAAAGAAATAAAAAGAATACAAATAAGAAAAAAAGAGCTCAAACTATCCCTGTTTGCCAAGGGCATCATTTAATATTTATAAGACCCAAAGAACTCCACCAGAAAACTTCTAGAACTCATAAACAAATTCAACAAAGTAGCAGGATATAAAATTAGCACACATAAATCAATTGTGTTCCTATAAACCAATGATGAATCAGCCAAAAGAGAAATTAGGAAAACTATTCCATACACAATAGCCTCAAAAAACAATAAAATACCTGCAAATCAATCTAGAAAAGAGGTGAAAGACCTCTAGTATGGAACACTAAAGAGAGAAATTGAAGATCTCGGAAAATGGAAAGATCTCCCATGTTTTTGGATAGGCAGGATTAATATTATCAAAATGGCCATACTACCAAAAGCACTATACATATTTAACACAATTCCTTTTAAAATTCAAATGATGTTCTTCATAGAAATAGAAAAAAAATCATGAAATTCATTTGGAAAAATAGGAGACCCAGAATAGCCAAAACAATCCTTAGCAAGAAAAGTAAAGTGAGAGGTATCACAATACCAGACCTTAAATTATACTACAGAGCTACAGTAACAAAAACAGCATGGTAATGGTACCAAAACAGACATGAAGACCAATGAAACAGATTAAAAGACATAAAGAAAAACAAACCCACATAAATACAGTTATCTTATACTACACAAAGGCACCATAAACATACATTGGCAAAAAAAGATAGCCTCTTCAACAAATGGTGCTGGGAAAACTAGAAATAAATATGTAGTAGAATAAAATTGAATCCCTCCATCTCACCCTGTATAAAACTCAAAGCGGATCAAAGACCTAGGCATTAGACCAGAAATCCTACATCTACTAGAAGAAAACGTAGGTCCGACACTCCCTCATGTCAGCTTAAGAATCAATTTCCTCAACAAGACTCCTAAAGTGCAAGAAGTAAAATCAAGAATCAATAAATGGAATTGTATCAAACAATAAAGCTTCTTCACAGCAAAGGAAACAAGAGTGTGAAGAGGAAGCCTACAGAATGGGAGAAAATCTTTGCCACCTGCACCTGCATTAATCTCCAGGATATATAAAGAACTCAAAACACAACACCAAAAAAGCAAATAACCCAATCAATAAATGGGCAAAGGAACTGAGCAGACACTTCACAGAAGAAAAAAATACGAATGGTCAGCAAATATATGAAATAACATTCAACATCTCTAGCAATTAGAGAAATGCAAATTAAAACTACACTGCATTTGCATGGAACTCTGGTCAGAATGGCAACAATCAAGAACATAAGTAACAATACATTTTGTGGATGTGGGGAAAAGGGTACACTCATACATTGCTGATGGGGCTGCAAATTGGTGCAACCACTCTGAAAGTAGTATGAAGATTCCTCAGAAAACTTGGAATGGAACCACCATTTGACCCTGTTATTCCACTCCTTGGTATATACCCAAAGGACTTAAAAACAGCATGCTATAGTAATGCGGCCACATCAATGCTTATAGCAACTCAATTCACAATAGCTTAGCTATGGAACCAAACATGGTGCCCTACAAGTGAAGAATGGATAAAGAAAATGTAGTATAAGTACACAATGGAATATTACTCAACCATAAAAAGAATGACTTTATGACATTGCTAGAAAATGGATGGATCTATAGACTATTATGCTAAGTGTAATAAGTGGATCCCAAAAACACAAAGGTCAAATGTTCTCTCTGATAAGTGGACACTAACACACAAGTGGGGGAGAGGGAGAATAGAAGTTCAGTAGATTAGACAAGGAGAATGACAGGAAGGCAGCGGGGACAGTAATAGGAAAGACAGTGGAATGATTCCAACATAACTTTCCTATGTACACATATGAATACACCACAGTGAATCTCTACATCATGTACAGACACAAGACTGGGATCCTGATTAGAGTAAGAAGTACTCCATGTTTGTATGCATAAATCTAATTGTCATGAATAAAAACAACAAAAACTTTTGTTAAAAAGTTATAAATTGAAAAATTGGTGAATATGAAAATATTAGGGAAATTTACAAACAATATAAAGCATAAGTTGGAAAAGTTCTTAGGGTTTAAAGTTGTACGAATAGGTCCTACAGGCTGGGAGTAGGAGTGGTGTGAGAAAAGAACAGTTATTGACAAAAGGGTTCAAACTTTCAGTTGGCCATGAGGAAAAAGTTTTCCAGATTTATTATACAACAATGTGGTCATGGTTAATAATCATGTATTGTATATTTCAACATCACCAAAAAGATAAGATTTCCAATGTTCTCATTGTAAAAATAAACTTTGTATGTACAGTGGGGGAAAAAAATTAAGGAGAAAACAGAAAAGAAAGGAAATTGCAAAGTTCTTTAAATCATAATGTGCTATAGTAATGTCAAACCTGAGTATTTCAGCTAAAACAACAAAAAGACAAACTATATAGCCTAAACTGATTTTACTAGAACACTTAGAAAATCTGAGAATAGATGAGTTAGATTTCAATGCAAAATGGCAGAAAAAGAATAAGATGATAAAAGAGAACACTCCAAATTAAGGAAATAATAATTGTTAAAATAAAATGACAGAACAATCCATAGTTTTAATCAACAGCTACATAAATTTTTTCTGACAAAATAAATTAAACGTGATCTTACTTTTAAAGAGAAAGAATGTGTGAATAAACAACTCAGTAATGAAAAATGGGCAAGCAATTACTTAGCAATGTATTATTGAAGATTAAACAATACAACAAACAACATCCTAGGAATTAATATGAAAACCTGTATGATGTAAAAAACATACAGGGAAATATAAATTAGCATAGTGACCTATTGTGAAGAAAATCATAAAATAAGAGAAAGATGAGTTAAATTTCTTCAACCACAAACAGACCGTATCTACTAAATGTTTAACAAAAGGAAGCTAATTTCAATTATATAAAAACTGTTCTAATAAACAGAACAGATGATTCCTCATTTATTTTATGAGTTTTTCAACACAGAAAAGCAAAAGAAAGTAAAAATGTTAGTCAATCACAATTATAAACATACAAGTGAAAGTTAAAATTACCCTATGATAATCAACATTTCATATTAATAATGACATCATGACAAAGTGTGCTCAATCTCAAGATTGCAAGGAAAACAAAATCTAAGAAATTTCACCAACAATGTCAATAAAATAAAAGTCTAAAATTAGAAAATCAACTGAACAGATGTGAATGTACTATTGAATAGTATCCAGCTACCATGATGATTTAAAAATTCTTCTCAAACTTAATTTTCAAAAGTTATCTACCAGAGATCTATAGTAAGTATATGTACAGTATAGCAGGCAAAGTTTTAGAATAAATTACATTAAATTCAGGAATTTAAAAATGTGCACTTCATGCATGCATGAAAATAAAACACTGAATTCCATTAATATGTAGAATTAATGTTAACAAAAATATTTTAAAATGACCTCTAATTACCAATAATAATCAACATTGTCTTAAATGTTCTAGCCACTGTAATAAAACAAAGAGAAAAATAAATGGATAGTGGGTTTAGAAGTTGAAAAATATGAAATAAAATATTATTTGCCAAAGATATTATCACCTGTGTAAACAATTTAAAACAGTCAACCAATAAGCAATTAGAACTAAAGCAGGAACACAAACATGATTAAATATATGGTAAACACTGGGAAAAAGAAATCACTGTCCTATATGACAAGACTTCTTTTAAATGGTACATAATCTCAACACTTATTATCGAGGGCAGGTGGGATTGAAAACAGGACAATGAAACTTACAGTGGGATTATTTGGATAGAGTTGAACAAAGTTGGAGAACGCTGAACTTTAAAATGAATTCTGACTGAAGCACAATTTTTCTTCAGTGCAAACAAGCTGCCAATCCTAGGTTTTAAAACAATGTAAGCTATAGACTGGGCGGGATTTCCGGTGCTGTCACTGTGGAATATCCTTTAGTGGGTGAGGTTCCGCCGGACACCGGAAGTGTGACCTGGAGCTCGCGATCGGTTGACGGCTTCTCCTGCGTCTCTTGAAGACGCGATCACAGAAGGAAAGATTCAAAGTAAGTCCTACCTCTGTGCCTTTCCAGAGCTGTGATGTCCTGATTCTAAATAAGATTTATTGTCCCTGACTCTGTTTCCGGTGATTTTGTGCCTCGTGGTTTTTCAGACCCACGAGGTTTGTCAGACGCAGACCAAGGCCATGCTGTCTTCCAGTCCTCCGCGAGCAGACTGCTTGGCCACAGACCAGGAATACAATGGCTTTGGCCTTAGATCCTTGGATGAACCACAAATAAACCAGTCCCAGAACCTCGTGACCCTTGATGATGTATTCTTATATTTCTCTCAAGAAGAGTGGGAACTACTTGATGAGCCTCAGAGACTCCTATACTGCCAGGTGACACTGGACATCTTGGTAATGGTGTTCTCACTAGGACTTCCTATTTCCAAATCCTTTGTATTTACTCAGCTACAGCCTGGGAGGGAGCCCAGATGGTCCTCCTTGTTAGACATTTTTCTAGCCAAGTTAAAGATGATAGCAATTAAGCCTGGTTCTAGCCATTGGTGTGGAGTGGAGGATGAAAATGTACTTTTAGAGCAGGGTGTTTCTGTAGAAGTATCAGAGGTGATCACTCCTGAAGCAGGTCCTTTCTCCAGAGAGGCCCACGCCTGTGTCAGATGTGACTCACTGCTGAAAGAAATTTTGCACCTCTCTAAAGAGCCAGAAATCCCCACTGAGCAACAACTGTATACATGGAAAACATGTGAAAAAGACTTCTTGTTCAGTCTGCAGCAGAATGAAGAGAGTTGCTTTAGTATGGAAGAGGACCAGTCGTCCTCTCTGGAAAACTGCATCTTTTATGAGTCAGAGGAAGCCTTCACATGCACAACCGAAGGGAATGACTCCTCTATATTTGTCCAACAAGAAGACACTCATAATGAAGAGAATTCATCCAGGGACACTGAGTTGGCAGAGGCCATTGGCACTGAACAAATACACAAATGCAGTACATGTGGGGAAATTTTCAACCACCAAGATAACTTGCTTCAACACCAGAAATCCCACACCAGAGAAAAGCCTTATAAATGCAATGAATGTGGGAAATTGTTTGGCTACAAATCCAGCCTCATTGTACATCAGAGAATTCATTTAGGAGTAAGACCTTATAAGTGTGCTCAGTGTGGGAAATCTTTTATCAGAATTTCCAGCCTTGTTAAACACCATATAGTTCACACTGAAGAAAGACCTTTTGAGTGTAATGAATGTGGGAAAACCTTCCGTCGCAAAGATATACTTGGTAAGCACCAGAAAATTCATAATGAAAAAGGGCCTTATAAATGCAGCATTTGTGGGAAAGACTTTGCCTATAAAACTTCTCTTGTTGAACATGAGAAAAGCCATCCTGCTGAAAATGTTTACCAGTGTGATGAATGTGGGAAAATGTCAACCAATAAATCCTACATTTTAGCACATAAGAGAACTCACAGCAAAGAAAGGCCTTATCTGTGCAGTGAATGTGGAAAAACCTACATCACTAAATCCCACCTTAACCAACATATTAAAGTTCATACCAAAGCAAGACCTGTGGATGAAATGATTGTGGACAATTCTTTGGTAGCAACCCAAGCCTCTTGCACCAGAGACTTCACTTTGGAGTAAGATCTTATATGTTTAGCAAATGTGGGAAAGCCTACAATCGATGATCCCACTTTGCTTGCCACATGAAAGTTCATACTGTTTAAAGACCTCACGACTATAGCAGTTTTGGTGTCCTTTGAGCTGCATCTCTGAAACTCGTTTAGCACCAGAGACTTCACAATGGAGAAAGAGTTATGAGTGCAAGGAATATATTGTTTTCCTGTTCAATATATCATTACTCACAAAATAAAAATGTTCTGTGCATACGCTTTCTGAGGGGGCCAAAATCCAGAGGTTGGATCCCCTTCATCCTAGCATCTGCACTGGGGAGATTACCTACAAGTGCCAGATGTGTGGGACACTTTGAGGAACTTTCTAATCTCCCCAAGACCCTTATTTGAGTTATGTCATTGCCATTTTCTGCTAGAGAAGCTGTTCTGTTTCTGTCCACAGTCAGGTTCCCACAAATAGTATCAGTTACCCCAGTGTACTCAGGGAAGACAGACTTCTGTGCTTGTGTGCTCGTTCCCCCCCCCCCCTCTTTCTTACTCTCTCTCTCTCTCTCTCTCTTTCCTGTCCCCTGGAGAAAATCCTTATTCCATCTTCTCTGATGATTTTTATTGTGGACATAATCCAATTCTTGCTAAAAATATCTGAGCTTGGATCTGCTGCAAGTTTCCAAAGGTTTCCTTTCTTCATGGACTATTGTCTCTACATATGATAGCTGAGATGGAGTTCTCCAACCTCCACATCACCCATCCTCAGAACTTTCTGCCATACACTGAGGTGTTTTATGCAATGACATGTAATTATTTGTGTGTTATTGTTTTAGTTTTTACTCTATTCTGTTCACTATGTAGAACTGATTGTTCAGTATGTGGGAAAAGAATTGGGCATGGCCACCATAAAGGGAGGCACACCTTTTGTAAAAGCCCCAAACTTTATGTGTCACAGAGAACAACAGGATGGTGAATAAAAGTTCTCAGTCTGGTTTGGGCTAACTGACAGTGCTTCCTAGGAAAAATTGTAGGTCTTTGTGGATCCAATCCTGTGACCTGAATGCCAGGATCCCTGATGAACGGATAGGTGATATGACAACATCCAGTGCTTCTGAGGACAGCAAATTTCATCCTTTTTAACCAGGGGATGTTTAGTATTTTCCCAACACTTTTGAAAAGCTGTCTCTCAAAACCTACCTGGGAAATCATGAGGTCAAAAACCTGTTGGGACTAAATGGGAAATACAATTAATAGATTTGTTCTTTAAAATTTGTCATTTAATAATTGTTCTTTTAATAATTGGTTTCATTGATAGATTTGTTCTTGTCATCTCTTCTGACATTCAAATTTATTAAAGCTAAATATATAAACTTTATTTTTCTATCTTTTAAATTTAAACCTTAATACTTACTGTTGCAAATACTGGTAAATGTCATTTTACTTAGAAATTCTAAAGTAGATTTGAATATCTTATTTAGACAAAACATCTTTCAACAACAAAAAAAAATAAAGAATGCCTTTCAGATTAAAACACAAGAGTAGGGCTGGGGATATAGCTTAGTTGGTAGAGTGCTTGCCTTGCATGCACAAAACCTTGGGTTCAATCCCTAGCACCACTTAAAAAAAAAAAGAGTAGAGGTTATAGTTCAGTGGTAGATACTTGCTTAGCATGTGTAGGCCCTGTGTTCCATCCCCAGGACTGCAAAAAAAAGTCAAAAGCAAACAATTTTTACAGATATACTATGACAGTTGGGAATAGTGGAGACTATAGCAAACTAAGGGATTTTATGTCTACTCTAAAGGGCATATGGAGATTTCATGTGACTATAGCTCTGTGAACTGAAGGTGTACAAGATTCCTCTTCATCTCCTGTGGCTGAGGTCAATAGCAGAGCAATTAATATAAGGGTTTTCTGAAATCCTGTACCTCCCTGGGCTTTGACCCTATAGACCTCACTGTATAGGTAGAAACCCCAAGACAGAAAAGAGATTCTATACTTCAGGAATGGGTGTTTTGTGACTCAGCCAATGTTTGGATAGACATGACCTTCATTGATTTCCTGCTTTAACTGCCATAGGGCAGAGCTGACCTTAATACATTGAAAGTGGGAGATGGTTGAGTCAATATAGAATTGATTTCCCAAGAGAAATAGTAGATTCATATTTTTATGTAAAACTGTTTATCTGTTAACAACTTTATTGGTGCATTATTGCAATACAATGAACCATATATATTAAAATTGTATAATTAGAAAATTGTTTACATATGCAACAATTTTCACAGTTAAGGTAATGGGCATATTTTCATCCCCCGAAGTTTCTTCATGTCCTTTTATAATCCCATCCTCTTTTCCTTTATGATCCCTCATCTACATATAAACATTGCTTTCTTTTCTGTCACTCTACATTAGTGTGTATTATCTAGAATTTTATATAAATACAATAATATAGTATATGCATATTTTTGTCTGCTTTCAGTAACCTTATTTTGAGACTATTTGATAATGTTGAGAATATCAGTAAGTTATTTCTTTTTATCCCTGAGTAATAATGCCCTGTGTTGATATACTACAATTGTTTATCCATCAGTTTTTGATGAACATGTGGATTACTTCTGAGTTTTGCTTATGAAAAATAAAGCTGTATGAAAAAAACAAAGACTCTTTATTGATCTCACAGAGACAGTTGCCTTGCAAAAAAAAAAAAAAAAAGCAGCTCCTGAAGACCAAACCCCACCACTCATGCATGTTGCCTTCACATTGCCCTTAAGAGATAGGCTATAGCATAATCCTGGGAATAATTTCAAACTCTGAAAATAAGATAGCACTTAGATTATATCCAATGTAATTGCAGGTTCTTGCTAATTTGTATAGGTAAGAAATCAGAACATATTGTGGGAATGGACTCAAAGTTTGCTGGACCAAAGAGAATAGAACATATATTACATAAAATTCATCTGCATGGGCATATTAGATTGCTTTCCATCGTTATAACAAAGTGCCTGAGACAATTACCTTTTAAAGATATTGTTCACTCATGATTTTAGATGTTTTAGTCCATCATCAAGGGACCCGGTTTTGGGACCTCTTATTTCAGAAATCTCGGTCCTTGTCCCTGAAGCCATTAATGAAAAGGACATGGTTTTGAGAAAAAGGAAAAAGAGATTTATTGCTTTGCTAACAAAGGAGAAACACAGGGCACTCCTACAGGCTGTGATTCTCCCCATCAGGGAGAACAGAGGACTTTTATAAAGAAGCTCTTCAAAGTCTGCATTCCAAGTGTGCCCTGACCTGGAGGGTGAGTTCCAGGTGCACCCCATTGGTGTGTCAAAATTCACCTATTAATTTGGGATAGAGTCACTTCCTAGATCTTCTGTGACATCTCCTTCCTGTGGTGAGTGTGCCTAGGATGGGAAAAGGTAATCATGTTCCCTGCTCCCAGATTAGGGAAGGGGAGAGGAAGCAGTGGAAAAGAAAAACTCATTCCTTTTAAAATAAGCTTCAGCCGTGAGGGCTATAGTCGTAAGGTGACATGGACCACTGTTACACTAGGACAAGGCACATCATGGCAGGAGCACATAGGGGCACATAGTGTAAATTATTCACCTCATCACCAAAGAAGAAAATGAAGAGATTGTGGTCCTATAATCCTCTTAGAGAGGGACCCCCAATAAGGCTCCACCTCTTTTGTTTGTTTGCTTGTTTGTTTGAAACAGGGTCTCACTATGTTGCCCAGGCTGATGTCAAATTTATGAACTCAAGTGATCCTCCTGCCTCAGCCACCTATAAGGAGCTAGTACTCCTGGTATGTCCACCACACTGGCAAGGGTCCACAGCACCTCCAAATAGCACCACCCTGGGGACCAAGCCCTTAACACATTCCATATCCAAACTATAGCATTCCCTGAGATTTGGCATTTAATGGACCAAGTGAAGCAGCTCGAAGTGAATCTAATAAACATCAAAGCCTGGCTTGAGTGGCCTTCTATGTAAAAGAATACAAATGCCTGGGATAATTTTTCAGTGTTTCAAAAGGGATAACTCCTCAGGCTGGGGTTGTGGCTCAGTGGTAGAGCGCTCACCTAGCATGTGTGAGGCCCTGGGTTTGATTCTCAGCACTGCATGAAAATAAAATAAAGGTATTGTGCCCACTTACAACTAAAATAAAATATTTTTTTTAAAAAAGAAGGATAACTTCTGAAAATTGTGTTATAAAATTTTATTGTCCTCCTATTTTCATGTAAGTTCAGCCACTAAAGGAGAGCAGGGAAAAATAACAAGTTTCTTCTTTGTGCTTCCCTTGGCTTCTCTAATGTCTGTGTCTCTTTTGCTCCAGTAGCCCTTCAAGACAGTTATGTTATGTTTCCAACATTTACCAAAAGACCTGTAAAACTGCCCTAGCTTTGTCCCTCTAGCCTAGGGGTGGCAAGCACTACCTGCTGATATTACTCACTGTGTTGCCCCAACTGTTCCCCTCAACTGAGTAGTCATTTCTCAGAATTAAATTCCTTCTGTTTAAATATTTTACGTGTATTTTTTCTTAAGCCCTATTTTTTTCTGGTTATGTCCTAACTGATAAATATCTATGCTGAGGTGATGGGAGGAGGAAAGCAATGAGAACTAAATATTTCTTAATTATGTTCTCTGCAGAAAACAGTTTATTCAGAGTAGCTGAAGAGAATTTAATGAAGGGGCTATTTATAGAGCTGAGGGCAGAATTAAAAAACCCATTAGAAATAGTGATTCACCCAGAGACTAACAATATTAGGAAGCTATTCCATCTCCACAAAAGAAGGTAAGAGACAGAGCAGTATCACTGGAACTGAAAAGTCCTCTAACTTTGGGAAAAGGCAACCCAGTAGGAGTTGTAGCCATAGGTGAGGAACACAACCACTATGAAACTAGTCAGGCAGGGAAGGATCATTAGGGAGGGGAGTTAGATACCTGGCCTGTTTCTGCTCCTACACTTTGATTTCCTGCCAATATCTCTGGCAAAAATGCAATTATAAGCAAAAGCTCAAGAGAGTCCTGGTAATCCACTTCTTAGAAGTTATCCTCCCAGGGCATAGAACAGAGCAGAGAGAGACAGGCTGGATCTAGAGAGGCAAATAGAGATTTTGACCAGCTTATCTAACTTCTGAATTGAAATTCTGAAATATTTGATAAAACTGATAAATCAAGAAATAGTTTTAAAAGTATGTTTTATGTAAGAATAACACAGCTAAAAGATTTGTTAAAGAAAAATAAAAATGGAGGCCACGGTTTAAATATACTCCATGGCCAACTGTCCCAATAACCAAGTAAGCAAAACTGTAGTCATTTTTGAATAATGATAATAAAAACTCAAGGAGATTATAAGAAGAAATTACATCAAGAATACAAATACACAAGAAGAGTAAAGGAATGGGAACAGGGGAGGGAGGGAGTAAAGAAGGGAAAGGGGAAATACTGAGGAATGAATTGGAACAAATTATTTTCCATGCTTGCATAATTATGTCAAAATGAATTCCAGTATTATGAATAACTATAATGCAATAATTTTAAAGTTATTAATAAAAAAGAACACAAGTATATGACTAACATTTCTTCCTCCAAGAGGAGATAAGGATTGATAATTATGCAGATTGTGTAAATTGGAAACATGCCCACTTATTGATAAAACAGATACTATATTCATTAGCTGAGAGTGAAGGGAAACAGGTACAATAGGATGTAAGAACAGTAAGGAAACTGTGCATTAGCTGAGAGCAATGAGAAATAATGTAGGTCAAAAATAAAAATATTCCCAGTGCTACTCTGGCCCCATTGCATTAGCAAATATGCACTTATCCTATCCAGAGGGTTATGCTATTCTGAAAATGGGTTTAGTAGACTCAATATAGGAGTGGTGATAGAAGAATATTGAATTGTTTATACAGTTAAGATTTTGTCATTTGGGAGTGGTAAAAAGAGTTTAAAGTTAAGAAATCGCATTTGAATATGATATAGGAAATCAACAGGTAGTTAACAGGGAAAAGAAAAGAGATAAGTAAGTTGATATCTGGGAGAAAGCAGAGCAATCACAGTGTATAGGGTTTCTATGAGGTCAAAATAATTGTAGTGGTCTCAATATATAAAACAGCATGAATTTGTACTGAAATGATGGAGAATTTCAATTTAAGAAACAAAGCATTCATGAGCATTGACAAATCTTGGAAGAGATATAATTTTGAATAGACAAAAAGACACGATTTGAGAAAGACAAAAAAGAATGAAGACAGGCACCTGACGTGTAAAAAAATAGCACAAGGAAAACAACTGAGATTATTAGGGTGGCCTGAAACATCAAATAATGTGTTATAGGACAACTATAAGATTGGTCAGTTACTATAAGAAATTGGGAGTCAGTCCAATGACATGATCCTCAAAGAAAGTACACTTTATGACCTGAGGATGGAGGAGAAAAATCATAATTTGAAAGTAGAATGAACATATTTATATTCCAAAATGGCACATTTTTGACAATGTATTAGTTTCCTGTGGCAGCTATCATAAATTACCATAAATTTGGTTTACTTCAAAAAACAAAAATTACAGTTTGGCCAATGGATATAGCTCAGTGGTCGAGTGCTTGCCTAGCATGTGTGAGGCCCTACTTTTGATCCCCAGTACCACAAAAACAAACAGGAATTTATCCTCTCATATTTCTTCAGAACGGAAGTCCTATATCAATTTCTCTGGAAAAACTCTTCTCCCAATTATCTCAATTCTTCAGCTGTCCAGTAAGAATCTCGATTCTGGTAGAAATATAATCTCTTTCTGGTAGAAAACATTGAGATCTGGCTCTTTTCTTAGATTGTCTAGTTAAACCCAAATATGCTAGATAATTTCAGCAATTTTTTCAACTGTATGCAGTGAAAATGCAGCTTAAATGTGAATTACATATATTGGAAAAATACAATTAAAATGAGAAAGTTAAGTATAAGGCAAACACATCCTTCTATTTTTTAATTTAAATGTTATATATTCTATAAGGTTTGACAGAAAAATTCTGAGAAGAAATTGGTTTCCTTAATGAAACAAAATAATCTGTTTAAACGAAATAATTTCAATAGCTCTTCTATTCAAAGAAGCACATTTAGTTAGAGAAGACAGGGAGTGATAACATTATTTTGAATGAAAAACAAACCTAGCCCTGTTAAAGATGCTACCTCAAGAAAAATATGTAATCTTTATACTTTGTTGTTCTATAGATATGACAATATATGTATAAGCATTCCTTGAAGTAGATAATGGCATTCTACCAGTTCCAGAATATATGAATTGTATTGTGTAGTTGTTTGATTTAATGCACACATAAATAAAATATTGATCAAAGAAAAACTCATTTTTCACATGGAAATGGAAAGGAATGAAGGAATAGAGGTACTAAATGTGTTTTGCTCAACCTTGCAGCAAAGGATTGCACTATTTGAAAACATTTTTATTATATGTTAAACCTGTTGATTTGAAGACTATTTTTAGTATTGTTTCCCTTAGAGATGTACCGGCTATGCACACACATAATCTAATTCATTTCTCATATGCAGAAACACTTAAAATTGAGTAAAAGCAAACAGTCTTCTAATCTCATGACATTTGGAAAACAGCATGTGGAAAAGAAATTACAGTATAGATTTGGCAGTAAAATAAAATGACAAAAGTGAATTCCTTCATCTATTCTCCTTCAGCTTGAGGGAGATCTAAATTAAGAAAGTGGTAAAGAAGGTAAAATCAGCCAATAATAAACATAGCCACATATTTAAAAAACATTTCATTCTTAAATGTGCCAGTGGTTCATTACTCTATCTATTCTTTCAGCGTTTTTTCCATAACTTGTAAATTTTGAAAGTTTGTCTTTGTTACAAGTTACTGACAGTAAGTTCCATCTCTTTCAATGTAGAAAATCAAGTCAACTCAAAAGGGCCTGTACTTCAAACTTTGCATTTTGAAAGGTAGCAAACCATTATAAGAAATGAAATCCTACCTCTATGGTAATGGAGTTAGAAACCTCCAATGCTACAGTGCTAATAATAAGATTTTGAAAGCAATTTTAACCCACAAAGTCAAGCAATGACCTGTAGGATTGATTTTACTTCACTTAAAGTGTATTAATGTGTCATTTCTTCGGGTCTTAGAAAAAAATGGATTTATTTCACTATAAAAATAAAACACTAATTCAACTTCAGTTTTAAATTACTAAATTATTTCATGCATATCTATTTTATGAAATATTATTAGAATAGATACTTAGGGACTACTTTAATGTGTCAGGTTAATTTTATGTAGCTCCAAACAGTATAGTTTTTACTGGCCAAATGCCTTCTTTTCATTGGTTGTTAAACAAGAATGTTCCTTGTGATGATAGGGCACATACGTAAATTTTAGTTCCTAAGCTGACATTAAAGCATTATTTAGCCTTCATATAATAAGAACAGAAGTTAATCATGGATTTTCTGCTATTTAAGGAAAATAAGAAGTACTTTCTATATTCATGAATACTAATTGCAAAAGAGAAAAAATGCATGGTAAGGCATGAATTTATCCCTTTATAGAGGAGATATAATTCACCAAGTTCTAAAGAACACACTACATTCTCATTAAGTTATTTTTTAAAATGAAGGAAGAAGGTGGCTTTATTCAAACCTAAATATTTTGGCAGGGAGTAGGGGGGATCAGGGATTGAACCCAGGAGGGCTTAAACACTGAACCACATCCCCAGCCCTTTTTAAATTTTTTATTTTGAGACAGGGACTCACCAACTTGCTTAGGACCTCTTAAGTTCCTAAGGCTGGCTTTGAACTTGCGATCCTCCCACCTCTGCCTCCCAAGCCACTGGGATTACAGGTGGGTACCACTCAGCCAAACCTAAATAATTTTAATGAGAAAATCAAGATAGCCAGATTTATGATCTTCCTGGGCTTATGACTCTGAAAACCCACTTTTATCCCCATCTTTCCTTTTCCATTACCCACTACCTCATTCTGTACCCTAAAAAATTCTTAAAAGATTGGGCTTACTCTGTCTTTTCTATTATAATAAATTTTTAAATATTATAAGGTTGTTGCCACATTTTACATAGTGTTGCCATCTATTACGTGATATTCTCATATGTGATGAGCAGACTCAACCTATTAAATATTTATTGATGTGATACCTCTTTTAAAATTAATTGGTTTCTTATTGGTATAAGCAAACAAATAAATTTTACAAATTTGAAATTCTAACCCAAAAGGGACTGGGGTGAAGTACATTACTCGACCAGCTATATAAGGGACCAATCAATTGTTGATTTTTAAGCAGTTAAGTAGCTATAATGATAAATCCAATATTATCCTTCTTATAATGGAGGAGAAAACATTAAGAATAAATTTCTAGCTCTTCTCTATCTGATAATACATGGAACTGGGAGTTGTAAATGGAAAACTGATGATAGACTACAGAAAAAAATGTCCTTAGGATGATTTTCCACCTAGGACTTTTATTAAAATAGTTTCTTAATCAAATCAACTCCTTTTTTATATAAATATAAATATGCACATGTATACTTCACTAATGTGTAGATATAGATAACGATATATGTATACTTCTCTTAATATAGATTTTTTGCTGCTGTTTCCTATTAGCCATCAGGAAATAAAACTCCAATTGAACTAGATTGAAAGCATAATCCTCTGTATTCTGTACAGATATTTTTTAATCAAAGCATATAAGATAATTGATATTCTGAAAATAAAAGTACATCTAAGACAATGTCATTTAATAAAGGTGCCAATGTACTAACTACTGGACAGAATATCTAAAACCTACATCACCTTTTTATTGTATTGCAGAATAAAAAGGGAGGACCTATGTTCTCCACTCTATGTATTCTCTTCTTTTCTAATACCATTGAAGTGTAGTAGAATAGCTATTGTTGGGCTATTTTCTCCCTGTAATAGAATCTTTGATTTATAAAGGTGCTGAATCATGCATTAGCCTTATTTCTCAGTATATGCATAGGAGTTATTTCAACCAGAACTGAAGGGTTACAGCCATGATAGAACACAGCAGCTGTTTAATATCACACAATAAAACTATGCATGAGAAAGAGCAGTAAGAATCTCACTTTATTGATTTAATTTCAGATTTGCACATTACAATGACAATCATATGAAAACATTTTAATTTAAGGGGACCACAGGTCCAAGTTTAATGAGATTCTATCTTCAATGGAATTTAAGGGTCATACAATTTTGGAGTTAGAAAAATCCCTTAAAATATTCCATTTCCTTTCCCCTTAATTTTTACTTTAAGAAACCAAGGTCCCAAGAAGTCAAATGATTTGACCAAAATCACATGACTAGTAAATAGCAGACCCTGACTGAAAGCTGGCTCTAAGCCACTTGATCCTTTTACATTGCACAATTATTGAAGAGAAAAATTCATGTAATTCAGTTCTTCCTATATTCCACAAAAGATCCAATGTTTAAATATATATGAGGAAACAGTTATTCTTAACAATTATTTGGCATTGTATAAAATGGATGGAAATCAATAGCATATTTCACACTGAAAATTCCTCTACATTTTCTATTATAAATAGTGACAGCGGATTCGGAGGGAGAAGGACCATTTCTTCTGAGTAGGGATTTTTAAGTAGTTTTCCCAATTTCCTAGTCCTTTACTTTTTTAGTATTCTAATCTTCCACCATCTTATTCAAGCTCATCAGCACCCCAAAATCTAATGGAGAATAAGAAAAAACAGTTTTAAGAAGGTATAAAGTGGATGAAGAAAACGGTGTCTGAATAACACTATTAGCCAGATACTCATATTTTCCAAAGCATTCCATAACAAGTGGTATAACTAGTAGTAGCTATGGTCAAGTGAAATGAACAGATTTTATTTCATCTAAATTAGTTGTTTCAGCTACAATCTATCCACTCTCAATTTTGACATTAACACAAGCTACCAAGCACATACCACTTTGGGCTGTAATAGATGAAACTGGGGTCCTGGTTGCCTAGAACACTAGTTAGTGACTCCATAAGCACCTGGAACATGAAGAAATCTCAAAACACAGAAAAGGTTAACGGAGAATACTTAGCAACAAATAATTCCCCCAAAATATTATCCAAAAATCAACCAGAAGCCAATCAAAAAGTGGTGGAGGTTCCAGACAATACAGGAGAGATAAAAGAAAAGTTAGATCAGGAAAAGTAGGCCCCCACCCCTGACTATTTAATGTCATTTTAAATATAGAAAACACTATCACACAACTGTGACGCTACAAACTAAATATTCATTATTAAAGCATTTTTTATAATAAATTGAAAACAACTTATATATTCACCAATGGATAAATGAGTATACTAATTCAAAATTTCACTACTTTGAAATAACATACTTATATTGAAGGTGATAGATCCACATGCATTGACTTGAAGAGATGTCCTTGGCATAGAGTTAAATTCATAAAAATACACAATGATACATATTTTGTAATCCTAATTTTAATCACTTTTTTATTTTTAAGTTATAAATTAACAAATTTTACATTGACAAATTATAGTTGAAAATATGTATGCTGTACAAAGTAATATGAATTATGAATATAATGTGGAATAAAATCAAGCTAATTAACATCTACATATTAATCCATTTTCATTGCTTTAATAAAATGCCCGAGACTGGGTACTTTGTAAGGAAAAAAAAAAATGTATTTAGCTGACAGTGCTAGAGACTCAAGGGCATGGTGCTAGCATTGGCTTAAATTCTGAGAAGGCTCCCTTGGCTTGGTCACATCATGGCAGACACCATCATGGTGAGCTCATGTGCATTAGAAATTGATCACATGGTGAGTCAGGAAACCAGAGACCTGAGAGGGTCCAGATAATAACCCCTCATTTAAAAATAACCAGAATCCCATGAGAACTTCATCATGTTCTTTCAAGGATAGCATCCTAAATGGACCTAATTATTCCCTTTACACCCCACCTTCTAATGTTCCACACCACCTTCCGACATTGATACACCAAGCACTAAGCTCCCAGCACACAAACCCTAAGAAAAACCACTCAAACAATATCCAAACCATGATCTCTTTTTCCCCTGAACCTTCTAAAACATTCAAAATACATCCCCACTTCAATTATTTCCTTCCTTATTATGTGTTGTTTTTGAAAGTTCCCCCCCAAATTTATATGTTGAAGGCTTGGTCCCTAAGGCAGCAATGTACACAGGTGGGGAGTTGGGGAATTGAATGGAGCATTAGGGCTCTGACCTCATCAGTTGACTTATCCATTGAGAGATTCATAGCTGAATAGAATATTGGAAGGTGGTAGAAACTGTAGAAGGTAGAACCACATTAAAGGGATTGACTTCTTGGGACTATATCTTATCCCCAGTCTTTCTGCTCTCTCTGCTTCCTGGCTGCCTTGAGGTGAGTGACAGCTCTGCCATACCCTTCCAGTATGAGGTATTGCCTCACCAGGGAAACAATGAAGTCAAACAACCATGGGTTGAAACCTTAGAACTCCCATGTCAAAATAAATTTAATTTGTCCTTCTCAGATACTTTGTTACAACAAAAATGTAACATTTATTTTTCCTGAAAAAGGAACCACTAGCATTCACATGCTATGCTTTAATGATTCTAAGACTGCCTCAACTTACTACAGTCCTACAATCACAAGGAACCATGAAGAAAGGAATCCTGTTGACAAACACATGAATTTGGAAGATGACGTGGAGTACTAGATGAGAACCCAGGAGTCTGACACTTTTTTTATTATTATTTATTTACTTTTTTTAATAATTTATTTTGATTCATTGTAAACAAGTGGGGTACAACTTGTTTCTCTGGTTGTACATGAAGTAGAGTTGCACCATTTGCATAATCATACGTGTACATAGGGTAATGATGTTTGTCTCCTTCTTTTTCTGACACCTTTAATACAGGTTTGTAAAACCCTGAGCAGAGAACCCAGTAAAGTTGTGCCTGAAATCCTGAACCACACACACACACACACACACACACACACACACACACACACAAAAACTCCAAGATAATAAATGTAGATTGCTTTAAGCCATTAATTTTATAACAATCTATTATGCAGCAAAAGATAACTAATACAGTACCATGGGGGAAATAACAAACACAGGAAGAGGAAACAAACATCTTAGTAAATAAAATATGACAATTTAGTTTATTTTACATTTTCTTGTTTTCTTTTCCAGTCACTGATTTATTTCAAACCCATTTCTTCCTTGTATTTGAGAGGTTATATTAATATATATTAATCATATGTATGTGTATATATTTATATTTAATCATATGTGTGAAAACATATATTCTATATATCTATATAGATATCTGTACCTTAATATTCTCCCAATGTTTGTTTTGACACTAAAACCTTAGCAATGAGATAATTATGATGAAGAAAATTTTGGCTGGAGCTCTGTAATTAAATAGAATTCTTTAGCAAATGAAAGGTCAAGTGTAATGACATGTATCTGATAAAATAGGATATGAATTTCTTTGTTTTTAATTTTATTACATAACTTAGATTTGAAAGCCATTAATAGTAGTTATTTTTATTACACATTATTAAATTTCAAATCGAGGTGGTGGCTCTCTGTTGAAGAATAGTTTTAAAAAATCACAGGCTGATAATTTCACTGAGGTTGGAAAATACACTGTATAACAGAAGAAATGCAGAGGGTACAGAGCTAACTTGTGCTTATTTTAACACTTTGAAATAATCATACCCATTAAGGTGAGTGAATAATATTAAGTATTAGAATTTTTCAACTCTAAAATCCTTTCAAATTTTAAATATCACAAAATTTTATTTTATCCCCTGGATCTTAACCCTTTAAAGCTGGGATCACCAAACTATAACTTGTGGGCCAAATCCAGTTAACCTCCTGTTATATTACATAGCCCTCAAACTGAGAATGGTCTTTAAGTTTTTAATTGGCTGAACAAAATGAAAGGAATAATAATATCCAGTGATATGAAAATTATGTGATATTCAAATGTCAGTGTTGATAAATAATATTAGAACACAGACACACATGGTCATTTACATACTATTTATGGCTATTTTTTTTTATATAACCATAGACATGAGTTGTTCAGAGATTGGACATGGCCTGAAAAGCTGAAAATATATACTACCTTTTTAAAAGAAAATTTTGCCATCTGTTCTATGAAATATGTTGTTTGAAAAAGACCCCTAAAAATGCATTCATATCTTACGTGTATGTGTAAAGTGCATGTGTGTTTCTAATTTGATATATTTACTCAGTTACGACGAAACATCTGTTCCATAAATGCAGGATACCATTATTTGTTCACTCTGGAAGATTCTAAGGTACAGGCTTCAAGTTTGGGCTCTAATTTTGTTCCTTTATTTCTTTCTTCATTGATGGTTCATGCTGTCTCCTACGCACACAAAGCTACCAAGACATTCCTGCAATCCATATCCCTGTTTTGAGAGTGCTTTACACCATCTGGGTGATTTCTTTACAAAGGCACTGCAGGGATGAGGAGTTGTAAATCACTGCTTGGTATTTCCAAAGTGTTAACAAAAGGGATGGAGGATCTATTAGCATTGCATGAGAAGAGGTCAGCCCCTATCTTCCCTGTCTGGAGATTTTGATAGCATGATGTCTCTATAAAATGGAACCGGGCCCAAAAGGAAGATAAAGATGCCAATGGTAAAGGTTAGAAAATTCCAATAAAATTACCCTGAGAAACATGCAGGCATTCCAGCTATCTTTTACGTGTGAAAAGGGAAGGGTAGAAAAATTGCAGGAGGGAAATGAATTAATGCATTTTTCCTGCTGTGGACATTAGGCTGTTGTAATTTTGATAAAGTGATTTTGAAACACTCAGAGACTTATCTCATATTTATTTTTTCAAATTTCTCTGACACATGGAAGTAATCTGTATTTTCATTTGTAAAACATTGAAACATAACAAATACATTTTAAGATGCACGATTTTGCAAATAATAATTTGTATTTTTATTCCTGATTCCATTTACAACTTTAATTTTGCTAATATATATGCTATGTGAAGAAAGTACAAAGAAGTAATGAGATGATGATGATGATGATGATGATGATGATGATGATGATGATGTAGAGGTACTATGGGGGGCAGTTTATGTTTTTTTTGGGGGGAGGGTACCAGGGATTGAACCCAGGGGTGCTTAACTACTGAATAACATCCCCAGTCCTTTCTATTTTTTTTTTAATTTTGAGATAGGGTCTCATTAAGTGGCTTAGGGCCCTCCCAAGTTGCTGAGGCTGGCATTGAACTTCGGATCCTCCTGCCTCAGCCTCCCGAACCACTGGGATTATAGACATGTGCCACTGTGCCAATCTAATGAGTTTTATTTTTAATAATTTTTTGGTATATACTTAACGTAACGTATACAGCATGATGTTATGGGATACATATAGATAGAAGCTATTCTTATGTAAATGGAAAACTTTATAGAAACTTTGTACAAATCTACTACTTTAATTTTTCTTGCCAAATAGAAGATATTCCTCATTAATATTCTTGTCAATACCTGTTTGGAGACAGAAATGACTGAGGTGCTGTTAGAGAATGGTGTTATACTAGTACTGAGACAGGAACCCAAAATTACCTGAATTTTTCTTGGCACAAAAAGATCTTCCTTATTACCTTACCAAGAAAGGTATATTAAGAGGCACATTTTAAAAAGCTTTTATTTTTCAATGGGGCTTTAGCCTTAAATCTCTAAGTGGAGTACTACAAGGTGAGCTAGACCTCCGGCAGGTTTCAAAATTCCTGGTTTAAAGGAGCAAATACAGCACTTTGAGGGTTTCTGACTTTCATAGTCCCACAAAAAAACAAAAAAGTTTAATTTACTATTTCAATTACACAAAAGACTGCACCGAATTTTCAAATTTAATATTGGCAATTAGACCTCACTTTTGTGAACAAAAGAGATACATGAATGGGGAAAAAGAACTGCCCAGAAGAGGCCAAACAAGATAGGGTAGGGAGAAAGAGAACTTGGGAAAGGAAAAGATCAGGTTCATTTGAGCAGGCCCTTTAAGCACTTAGAACAATAAATTCAATAGAATTGGCCTGCTAGATAAGGATCATAACTCTTTATTGAAGAAGGAATAATGAGGAAACTGTATGTTGAGTTAAAGTAAGCAACACTGATTTACTAACAGGGATGTTACCTATTTCTTTTTTAAATCACTTTATATTTTAATTAACAAATGAACATTGTGTATACTTGCAGTGTACAACATGATGTTTTGAAATATGGACACATTATAGAATGGCTATTTTGAGCTACGAAATAGATGTATTGCCACACACATTTTATTATTTTGTGTGGTAATAACACTTAAAATCTGCATTCAATGATTTTCAAGTATACAATACATTGTTGTTATCTATGGTCACCATGTTGTACCATAGAGTTCTTAAATTTACTCCTCTTGTGTCACTGAGCCTGTATGTCCTTTGGCCCACATGTTCCCATTCCTCCCATCAGTCCCTGTTAATCACCATTCTACTCTCTGCTTCTATCTATAAGTTTGACTTTTTCAGGATTCCAAATATAAGTGAGATCATTTAGTTATTTGTAGTTCACTGCCTGGATTTTCTATTTAACATAATGTCCTGAAGGTTTATCCAGTTTGTTGCAAATAACAGATTCCCTTCTTTTTAAGGCTGAAGAATATTCCCTTCTGTATTTGTAACATATTTCTTTATCTATTCATCAGTTGATTCCATAACCTGGCTATTGTAAATAATGCTACAATAAGCATGGAAGTGCCAATATCTCTTTGCATTTCATTTCCTCTGAATATACACCCATTAGTAAGATTGCTTGATACTGTGGGAGTTCTTTTCTTAATTTTTTGAGGAACCTCCATACTCTTTTCATGATGGGTATACCAATTTACATTCCCACCAACAATGTATCAGAGTTCCATTTTCTCTACAACCTCACCAACAATTTTATCTTTTGATTATAGCCATTCTATCAGACTTTAGGTTATTTCTTTTAATATTCAGAAATTTCTCCTTTTATTAAACCTAATTCTACCTCTTTCCTTTGTAACTTCCTCTCAATTGCTCCTAGCTCTGGCTGCTGGATGTGTACAAGGGAAGTCAATATCATAGTGGTTCACAAATCACTGGTGTTGCACTGTTTACCCCTTACCACCTCAGATGGAAAATTTGATCATTTCTCCCTCCCCACAAACATACTCACAGAGGTAGCAAAAAGTAACATCTGTATCCACAAGGAGCTCTGACTTTAGGAAACTGTACTCTCATAAAGGGGACTCCAGGCAAAACTACCTAACTTTTGTTCTTGAGAGAGACATTATCATTATTATCTTGGATAGCAAAAAAATATGCCTTCTGCTTCCTATCTCAGAGGGAGATACTATTTCTGTCTTTCAAGGCTATTTGTCATATAAACATCCTTGAAAAGATGGTCAAAAACAAAAGCTGATATAAGATGTACAAAATGAGAGATTCATGAGTACTTAGTTCCTGTGTGTATATGTATACATAACATACATATACACAGAATATAATATGTCCACTTCACACTGTTCAAAGCTAATTTTTGTGTACATCAGATTCATTTTTATATATTTTCTGACACGTTTTTTCATGGAATTCTTTTATTGTCAGTATACCTCATTTTTAAACAAATATATAGTATTCCATAGTATTTACATTAGATGATTTGTTTAAAATGGTGAACCATTCCCTACTAATTAACTTTTAGATTTTTTCCAAATGTCTATTATCAAACATGCTGGAAAAATAGAATGTGTACACTTATTTTGGGGCATAGCCTGAGTTTTTCTGTAGGAAAGAAATTAAAATAGAATTACTTGATCAAAATGTGTGTATTAAAAATTGGAAAGATATCCACAAGTTTCTTGTGTTACTTTATATTTCCCAACAGTATTTGAGAGTGCCCAAATCCTGATTTGCCCTATGTGGTAAAATATTTATATGCCCCTATGAAAAGACATGATTTAAAATTAACATTAGATACTACATTTGGGTTTTAATGCAATTTTGTCTTCTCTACTAAATTCATCATTATACAAACCCTGGAAGCTGGTTATTATTAGTTCTAATTTTAGATGGGTAAACTGAAACGTTTCAATAAATGAGGATGGAAGAGATACAATCAGAACTTCCAGTGCTAATTTCTTCTGTTTTGTTTTTTTTTTTTTTTTTTTGTATTCAGTGCTTCTGGCTTCCCCGACACAAATTAGATATGTTCAATCCATGATGCCATACATCAAAAGAAATGCAGGAACTTCCTACTGAAGCATTTCTAGAATACATTTCATCCCCCAAAGGCAACTTTGCTATATAACTTCCTCACATTTTCCAAAATCGAGTTTCATGGCAGAGGACTTGAAACTAGGGATTCACAGTGAGCTTGAAGTGTACTAAAACTTTAGTTTTGTGCTGCTATTATTGTTGTTGCTTTAAGATAATATATCATTACTTGGGTTTCCCCAATGTGTTTTTATATACGACTGATTTTTTTTATACTAAGTGAATGTCTTAGTCAGTTTGGGTTGCTATAACAAATAACCACAGAATGGGAGGCTTACACAACAGAAATTTATTTCTCACAGTTCTGGAGACTGGAAATCTGAAATCAAGGCATTATCACAGGTGAGTTCTGGAGAGGGCTGTAGTCTTCCATATTCTCCTTGCATCTTCACCTGGAGAAAAGAAAGAGTATGTGCTCTCTGTGGTCCCTTTTATAAGCACACTAATCCCATTTATGAGGGCTACAGACTCATAACCTAATTACCTCCCAAAGGCCCCACATGGTAGTAGCAATACATAGGGGGTTAGAATTCCAATGTAAGAATTTTAAGGGGATACAAACATTCAACCCATTGCATTCCAACCCTCCCCCACTCATATCCTTTTCACGTGCAAATTACATTCATTCCATCCCATTAGCCCCTAGTCTTAAACTCATTCCAGCATCAACTATAAAGTCCAAAATCTCATTTAAATATCTAAATCAGATATGGGTAAAATACAAGATAAATATAAATATATCACCTTGCTAATTTCCAACTTGTCAAGATTTTTTTGACAATTGATTCTATCATTTATCATATTTGACTTTTCCATTTCTGTATCATCCCCACATTTAACAGACATAGATTTCAGTGAATTCCTCCAACTCACTTATTAAAATTTCAAACAGGATATATTCAAACCCAAGTATATGCCTGTGCTACCAGTATCTTATCTGAAGGTGGACATCATCTGTTTATAAGCCCGTCTTCCTTTCCATCAGTAGAGCTGTGGCCCTGAATTGAAATGGGTATGATGTCACTCATCCAGGCATGGAGTACTTGAGACTATTGTGGCAGGAAGAAATGCTAATGGAAGGGAGAGAGCTGCTATTTTTCACACAGATCTATAGTTAAAGAGGTCTCATGGGAAAGGTAGTAGAGAAAGACAGCATATAAATTGAATTAAATCTCATAAAATAAGATGCTCTTAATTTATTTTTTCCTGAGTATCAGTGTAATGAATAATTAAAAATGCCCATTCTCTTTTTAGATTTGCAAAAAACAGTGAATTTCTCATATCTGTTTGGCAGCTTTATTAACTACAATTGTTTCCTTTAAAAAAAAAAAGAGGTCATCCTCTTGCTGAATTGTTTTTTTAATCACTGTGATAATTATGTTTTCACAGTTATATTTGCATGATTATGTTCAAAGCTCTCATGTCTAATAAATGCATCGAATGCAGAAAAAAGGCAAAATGATAATAGTGGATATGAAGGAAATTAGTACTTTAAATGATCCTATGTAATTGTGGTCTTAAGTAAAGACTAGTCCAAAAGAAAACTTTAGGTATAAGTCCATTTTCTTCCTTTTTTACTTCGATATTTCCTATTTTCAAGGTGATGAAAGGGCTTATTTTTTACTCAATTAACTGTCACTGGGAAAATATTTGGTTTATAAATTTGCTCTAGTTACTGAGAGGATCTGAATTATGTTCTCAAACAGTATAATTAGGTTAAACCTATAGTGGTAATGGCAAAGCAGTGAGCACATTGGGACATACCCAAGCTTAAGGGAGCAAACCCATTAAAACAACATCCCCAAGCCACTGGTGAATATCACGCCAGGCAATACCAGAAAGACAAGGCAAACTCAAACCTTTTGGTGGGGGAAGAGGGAGCACAGGTACAAGAGAAGTCTGTGAATCCCATGAATGTCACTTACATACCTAATCTTCACTGCCAGGACCTTTTCAACAGGTCAACACTTTTTGCTAATTGCTTCTTTTTAAGGACCTTATTGCATGGTCCTATTATGTATCTAAAATTCTGTTACAAAACATTAAAAATGTGAACAGTGTTCTTGTCCATCATGATCAAGTTTAGTATTTACGTAGTAGTAGGGCACACCACTACCATTCTTCTTGCATGCAAATATATATGTCAAATTTAATCCTTCCTAGATAACTTTTTTCTTCTCATTGAACTTTCTTCTTTGATTCAATTTTATTTGTCCCTCTCTTCTGTGTTTGAAATTACTAATTCTACGTAACAACTACATCGTTTAATAACATGATTCTGCAAAAGTATTTTGACAGTAAGAGGGAGAATAATGAACACTAAAGGTCATTCTGTGTTGTGTGTGAAAAGCAGATGAAACAAATAATATTATGTGCATAATGTTCTCCAATTATGGATATTTAAAATCCCTGTCACAAAATTACCAGCACTAAGGGGCTGAAAGTGATCTTAAGGTATTTGTCTCCTCTTCTATAGTATTTGTTAAGTCTTTTCATACATATATGTGGCATTAGTTATTGCTAAAAATTTCTACCTTCTTTCTCTTCTGAATTTTAATTCTGCGAAATTGGACTACGGTTTAATTGTTCATTTATTCCACCATAGTTTCCACAGTGCCTGGTAAATAACAGGTACTCAGCAAATGTTTACTAATCAAGTCCCATATTTAAGGTAGAGGAACAGAAGTCCTGAAAAATTGATGAGTCTTACAGTAGCATGTAAAGCTACTCAGTAGGGAAACCTACCTAAACCTCAGGGTCCCCCAGGAAAAATCTTGCCGAGTTTGTTTATGCCTACAGATCTGAATTTTGCCTCTCTACTTTGACTTGCCTTTGAGGACAGAAATCACCTATTAATATTCTACAATATTGTCTTAGTGCACACCTCCAATCCTAATGCCTGGCTCAGGGATAGCTCCAAAGGAGGTCTTTTGAAAACTATACAGACTACTTTGTTCTAAAAATTGTGTTGTTAAAAAATACTTCATGAAAAAGATGCCTTATGTCAATTCCAACTACTATATAGTAAATTATCCACTTACCATTTTTTTCTTGTCCCAAAACTCTTAGATTCCTATAAATCTCAGGGCTATGTAGAGAGTACAGGGTAATAATGTCTCTGTACTGTTTGGTACTTCATCCAAAAGAATCTGTATGCCTTTAATTGCTCACTTTATGTAGCTCTTAGCTCTTGGAAATTCAGTAAGGTAAAACATTTGCAGTAAATGTTGCCATGGGACAATATATACCACCCTGAAAGGGCAAAAACCAGAAACCTGAGCCACATGAATTTGAGAAACAAAGTGAACTACACAGATATGCTAAATTTGATATAATAAAATAATAAAGAGGAAAATCTTCCATTTCCCTTTATTATGCACAGCACTTTAAAGAATAGTATTATTTTAAAATGCTAATCCTTACTCAGTGCCTTCGGCTTTGCTGAAATCCTCTGCAGGAACAATTCTCTCTGACAGTGGGCAGTAGTTCAGTCACCAGTAAGCAAGAGCATAAAACTAATAAACATAAATCCCACAGCCCTTAGCCAAGGAAACAATAAATAGCTTCAACAGACAAGTAATTAACAGGCTGCTCAACAAGTGCTTGGAGCTCCCCAAGCAGGGATTCAAATTCAAATATGTACCAGTGTGTCCCCAACAGATGAACAGCACAGATGGAAGAGAGAACCAAGATAAAACCATGCAGACCCCCAAAATTCAACAAGAGGTTTAGTACACAGTAATCATGTTAATCTGTCCAGGTCAAACACGAGTACTTCCCTCCCTTGGAAATCTGCTTAGGTCCAGTCAGCAATTGTGCACACTTGTATAAAATGTAAAGTCCTAATGCAGGGGGTGGGGAGACATTATAGAAAGCAAAGTCATACATTCTATTACTAGCACTCTGTTTTGTTTTCTAGGGTATCAGATGTAAAATTTACTTCTTGCTTCTGAGAATTGTTTTCAGCCATAAAGCTTTCAAAAGCCTCATGTACCTAATTCAAAGCCTTTAAAATTTATGTTAAAAATTTATTATAGTGACCTAATAAATCAGCATTTGATAGTAACAAATTATCAAAATGTAGCATATATTAAAATGATAAATCAGAATTTAATAGTAAAGAGAGGAGGTGTTTTCAAATAAGACAGTCAAAGCACTAACTAATGGGAACATTTGTAAACTTGACAGTAATTTACAACAGGGCTCTTGGTTAGAGTATGTAAATCCAGAGGAAGATTTTACATCCATCAACTGGAACTTTTGATTCATTGTTTATAAATCAAGAAGGTAATGAAGAGTCAGGGTCTGTAAATCCAGACAAAATATTAGAAATTGGGAGCTTTTGATTTATAAATAGGTAGTTTTAAGAACTACATATATAACTAAATAGAAACAAATTGCATTTAAGATCAGGTACATTTTAAATCATAGTTATGAATAGAAAGATCATATGTTTATAACACCAACCAATAGCAGCTTAGCCAGTTCTAAAACTTTGCATTTCATTAAGCCATAACAGTGGTGTGCCAAGCAGAATGCCTATACTTAGCAACTTCAGGGAAAGAATTATCTCATTTTTACTGTGTTGATTTAAATAGAGAGTAACTTATTTTAAATACCACATTTACATTACAATATAGTTTTGTTCTACCATGACAGGATCAAAAATGGTTATATGGCAAATCTTAACCTGGAAAAATTCCATCTAATTATAGACATGAAGTTCAAAGATCATTCTTTTCCTTTAGAATACACCATAAATAAATTTTTAAAAATGTAAGGATAATTCTCTCACATGTCATTTGCTTTAGAATGTCTCCTCACAGTGGAACAAGGGGAGCACAGGCCTTTTCAGGGACTCCACTTGGCCATTGCACACAAGCCACAGACTGAGACACTGAAGCAGATGAGCTTGAGGGACTATCACGTGACCTCACATGAACAAATATCTTCTGAGAAGACAATGAAGATTCTCATCACGAAAGGACTCCAATGGAGCAGAATCAAAGGAAACTTAAAAACTAAGGGCCAAGAAACCCATCAGGCGACTGGCTCAGAGATGAGGTTCGGTGTGGCTCCTTTGCCTTTCCTTGGCCCTGCCTCTGAGAGACACCAGTGCTGGACTGAGAACTCTGTCACTGTGGAAGATCTGGGCTCAAATGAGGTTTGGGGAGACATCCCCTCACAGCTTCTCTCTGTCCCTTATGGCTGCATCCCTCCCAAACCCTTGAAAGTCAAGCACCCTTATCATTCTGGCTACCACACTGAGTAAAATTCCCTCCTTCCATTACAACTGCAGTGTCCCTGCCTTGTGTCCCCTTCTCTCCAAATACTTTAGTTACCTAATCAATAAAACCACCTGTGCACCCGATGTGAATGGATGCTGATCTGTGACCCTCTGTGGGTTAACATCTTCACATATTAATAGGGACCTTCAGGTACTCTTAAGGGAAGTAATAACGGGGGACTTGTACAGGAGATGGGGTTAATATGGGGACGACTAGGCTGGGAGTAGCTCATGTAGAAGGTCTATGGGAAAGCGGACATCTGCCCTGGAACCACCTGAGGATTCCTCCTAGGCCACTGCTTACTGCCTGAGCAGGGTGGGGTGGAATAAGACCTCAGCAGCCCACTGCATGGCGATCACTATGGACCCGAGTTGAACAGATCCAGCTATTTCCCCCCTGTTCCACTCAGGATACGGACACCCTGCCCTCCACCATACACCTCTTACAGGAGCTCTGAAATCAGAGCTTCTCCAGGGGGACACAATCTGCTGCAGGGAGTGAGAAATAGGACCGGAGAGCCTAGGTGTAGCCTTCCAACCCACTTTCACAGCGACTTCGTGGTCTGTCCTTTGCTTTCCATTACTTGACAGGGGTTTGCTATGCTGCCTCATCACGCCTATGGACTGCACGCTGTGTCGATTCCCCACCTTTCTGTCTGGCAGCTGCTCTAGTGGCATGACATTGTTTGGGGAAACCAGGTGAAAATCTAGATATCAGTAGTGTCCTCATCTCCAACTACGTGTAGAACCACTTGTCCTACAGGTGCCAGGCAGGTCATTGGGAAGGCTTGTGCAGAGGAGCCTCTGAATATTATGTTAGGTTTTAAAAATACAGATATAAAGATACACTGCATTTCAAGTCCTAATGAAATGTGTTATTATAGTGTTATAAGGCAAATTTGTATTGCAGAGAATAATTGAATGAAATAAAAGAGCACAGATCCTAAAACCTGGAGTTGATAAATAATATTATTTTTTTCACTCGATATTTATTCTCAAGTTTATTTAATATAAGGCCTAAAATTAAGTCTGATGTGGCATTTCACACTAACTGTACCCTTCTGCCTTCAGCTTGGAACTTTAGAGATCTGGGCATGTCAACAGAATATTGGGCCAATAACAAAGTGAAAAATCAGAGCCAGTGCTCCCACGGGTAGGTAAGGAAATCCTCCATCACGCTCCTGAAGCAGCTCCATTAGACCCAATCAAACAAATAAAATCTATGAGATTGTCTAACATGGTATTTTGCTTCACAAGCATTTGAATGTGTTGTCTACTCTTTGGAAGCAAAAGGAGCCATTAGTCAGGAGACAGGAACACACACACACACACACACACACACACACACACACACCATCCCAATAAAGAAAAATATATTGATTCTTATAAAGAATAAAATCAATGATTTACATTCCTCATGCTTTCATTTACAATGCCAAATAAAATAATGCTAGTTATAAAGTTCTAAATGTTTCCCCATTATAAGTTCATCAACCGTAAATATATTACCCAATTGAAAATTTTTATAACATCAACTATTTTAAGAGGACTAGGAAGCTATGTTACTGATATAATTTTATTTTCTCCAAAAAACATAGCCCTAGTTTCTAAACCAGAATTTTTTAAGATCTATTAGCCACCTGAAAAAAGAGCAATGTGAAATGGGCCACTCCATCAGCAGACTGTCAGGGAGCATTTGTGACCGTGGTGGGGGGTAAAGCCTATTTGAATGAATAAAAAAAGCAAACAAACAAATGGCAGCCAGGACCTGTTGCTTTGCAACGAGAACAAGCAAATCTCCTGACTGGGTGGGTGGGGGGGTCTGTGTTCCTTCTGCTCCACATTCCCTAACAGCCTTTCTCTGCTGTCTCTCTGCCTGGAAAGGCTGGGCCCCACAGTGAGCACCACGGGCTCCTCGGCCCTCGGGTTCCTCTGCCCTCTGGCTCCTGCTGGGATTGGCCAATGGGAGGTGTCAGCAGGAGCTCTGAGGTCAGGAGGAGAAGGAGGTTGTGGAACTCATGCCTCTCACTCCTCCCAGCTCGGGCAATTCTGGCGGTGGCTGTATCCTTCCGCAGCTTAAGCTCCTGCCAGCCACCCTCCTGCTAGGCTCCTGCTCTCAACCAGCTGTCAAAACTTGTCTCCCCTTCACATGTGGTAAAGGTTTCTGTTGTTGCAGGTCCCTGGGTGCCTCATGGCCTCCCAACCCTGTCCACATCTCTGTAAATAACCCTAGGCTGATGGAAGCCATCCAAGAGATCATCTTGTCAACCACGCTCCTCATCTTGTAATATATGAAATTAGTCGGACCTTGATCAGTACCTAAAAATCTAGGGGTAGTGTGTGGGCTCCCAGTGCAGGCGATGCCCTCCTAGCCTCTGCCTGGTTGTTGAGCCAGTAGGGAAGGGGCCCTGGGGCAGCAGCAGCAGCTGCATCCGCTGGATGGAGAGAGATGCAGTCTTCTCATGCAGAGCTCTGGCTTCCTCCACAAAGGTCAACTCAAGTTCCACCTTCTATTTGAAACTCTCCTGGAACTGAACCCACTAAACAAAATTAAAATGCCATAGAGTTTATTGCTTGTAAAATACCTGTGAAGATCAAATGGGATAAGGCATACTGCAATGCTTTGTGGAGAGTGATAGATTTACTGTGTTGTTAATGAGAACCCTTAAAGATGAGAGTCCTTGCCTCCTAGATCTGATGTCTATCTTAACATGAGAGGAACAGGAAAAAAAAAAAAAAAAGAAAACATGCCACTATTTTAACCTGTCATTTCTATTTTTGAACTTTCTTCATCGGGCTCAAATGAAGGGACTTGCAAAGAGAAAATAAATAAACTTAAATTGGCATCAGAACTTTGGCTTCAATGTCTCTTTGAACATCCTGGCTATGGTCTTCAGTAGTCAATTTTCCTTTATTTAACAAACTAAGGATGAGTTGGTTTCAATGGACTCTGAAAGGGTTCTGTCTGGCACTCAGAGACTCAATCTTTCTGTTGAGTTCCCAGAACATAACCAGAACCTTCACTGACTTTCCAGTGTTGACTGTATTATACCGTTTCCAGCAGATTTTCCAGAACCCTCAAATGAAACAGCTCCTATAAAAAAAAAAAAAAAACAAGGATTTACTGAATCATATTTTTCAGAGGAAGTACCTGACTCAGAACTGGTAGAATCAACTTTAAGAGAGAGGAAAAATGGGAGATCTTTCCCTTAGCTATACTATAAAAGCAGCCAGCGAATACTTTGAAACTCAACTTCACAAGGAACACATGGCTTCCAGTGCCTGAAACAGAAATACCAGGATCCCTCAAACCAAGACAGCTCTAACTGTCACCAGCAGTCAGGCATCCATTTTTCCATCCCAGCTGGGGACACTGGAACAACCTAAAGAAATAGTCTGAACAGTGAAGAATGAAGTCTCCAGTCGACTGAAGTTAAAATTTTCCTTTAGAGTCTCATGAAGTAGCCAACTTGTTATTCCTAACTTCCCCGAGAGATTCCCCAGTTTGTATCCATTGAGCAGTGAGAAGCTGCAAAAGCAGCAGATTTCTTTCATGAAGAAAAAGTTCTTTCCCTCAAGTACCTGCCACTGTCTCAGAGACACTCTGTGGTCACTGTACAGGGAGATCTAGGCAGATTTGTTACAGTGAACTCACTAGTTCTATAGTTATAGAATAAACTCAGTAGACCCAGCAATTGCCTGCAGTGTGAGGTGGGTGCCAGATATGCTCAGCGGCTGCAAGCAACTGGACAAACATGCTCACCGTGACCTGTATGGATAAATGATTGTTTTCATGTACGTACATCTTCAGCAATGTCACCATATTTAGAAGACGGCAGATAGGCATGTGAACACTTCTGACGTCAAGAGGAACAACAAAAAAATGGCACAATTTACTTATATTTAAGACAACCAAAATGCCAACAGTGCTTGAATTAGGGAGTGGAACAGTTGAGTTTGGAGCTGAACTTTTTAGTGGAGCCAGTCTTCATTTAACTTGTGTTTCTGTTAAGTCCAAATGCTGAATTAGATTTTTCTGGAGTTGATCAATGGGCAGTAGTTATTGGAATGCAGGACTTAGGTTATAAGCTAAGAAAATATTTGCCTTTGGAGCAGCAAAGATCAAGTGACTTTTACAGGCTGTTAGAGGAAGGCTATCTGAGACCATTTGACCATTTGCCTGCCAACCATATGGTAACCTTTTGTCGTTTTTGGAAGGATGAGGTCAGGGACCTCAGCAACCCACCACCCTGACTAATTCTTCACAGGAGCTTCACACTGTGATAATGTGTCTGATCTGAGGGACCTAAGATGATATCACCAAATTTCAAAAAGGGCTTCATAAAGAGCTTACCTTGCTGGTTTTTAAATAACCACCTCATACAACCCTGTATGCCATATCTAATTTTTTATTGGCAATGAAGCTATGAAAGGACTATTTGGGTCCTGGTTACATCTCTCCTCAGCCTGCTTTGCAAATGAATGCCCTCCTCTAAACATGCCTGTTATTGTCCTCTATGCGAGTCTGTCTTCCTAATGAGAATTCTGGTTCTTTGGGGGGAGGGGGATATATCTCTAACACTCATCAGAATAAAATATTCTCAACACAAGATTTAGCACATATACAAATGAAGTATGTATGGAAGGAAGGAAGAAAAAGAAGGAAGGCAAGATGAAGGGAAGAATAATTATATATTTATAAGTAATGACAAGGGTCACGGTTTAATGAATACTTACTCTAAAATATGAATTATCTTAATTGTTCAGTAAATATTTTTTACAAAATACTCAGAGGAATTCTAAGGTATACATTATCTTTTTTTTTACAGAGGAGAAAACAAAGATCAATTGTGTTAAACAACTTTCCCTAACTCATAGAAATGAAAAACAGTAGAATCAGCATCTGAAGTCAGATTTGATTAATTCCAAATCCTGGGTTTTTATCCACCAAGCCCACAAAATACCTGAACCCAGAGAATTTGAGCATCTTACCCAACCCCACAAGTAGTCAGTGGGAGAGTAGTAAAAGGCTCCTAGTTCGAGCAGTTAGAAACTCTTTGATGGAAAGTGACAGAAACTATATCAGGCTCAGTTAAACACAAATGTTACTTTGAGTTTTTCACAGATCAGAAGAATACTATATTCTGGGCTTCAGAAACCATCAGAAACTATAGACTAGAACCAGGACTGAGAAAGTCATCGGGAGCATTCATCTCACTTCTCAGTTCCTCAGCATATCATTCCACCTTGCAAATGAGCAGTCTGTTTCTCAGTTAAATGGAGGGAAAACATCTGTTTAAAGTCCCTGAGCACTTATGACTCAGATATACGCACACAAATGAACTGAACTCAGTTGCACTCCAGATTTCTTTGGAAGAGCATTTGATTGGCCTAAGATAGTCCAGAAGTCCACCCTGGACCAATTGTTACAGAGAGAGAGATGAAGTCATGAACTACTAAGAGAACTGACAGGGACTCACTCGGGCCTGTGACTATGTAGACTGGTGGATGGATTGATTGCCCGATTATGAAGAATATTTGTAATATGGAGAGATACTCTAAAATTACCTGTTTGCTTGTTCAAACCTTTTACCACTCATTAAATTTATATTTTTTACTCTATCAACAAATTTTATCTTAAGGAATCATTCTATATAGAAAATTTTAAACATATTTTAAAAGAAAGTTTTCAAAATCATGAAATTCAAAATTTAAATCCAAAATCCTTGAATTAGGATCAAGCTACTGATATAAGCAAAAAGCATTATATCTTATTTAAAACATACCGTAAAAGTTAAATGTTAAATCCAAAAGGCTTAGATTCCATTAAATTTGCTTAATTGTTTCTCTCATAGTTTTCAGAAAAGATCCAAGTATCAAACCTTAAAAACATACTAGTCTTCTTCAAATAAATTCATGTAACAACCTGACTGTTCCAGCTAATGAATGAATTTGCTTCATCTGAAAAATTTTATATAATGAATATTATGGATCTGTTCATACATATAATTATAGCTTTCATATTTTATTTTATGTGTGAAAGAAATACTCACTTCTAGGTATTTCTCCCAATGAAATGAAAACATGTTCACACAAAGACTTACACAAAAATGTTTATAGCAGCTTTGTTCATAAGAACAAAGTGGAAATAACCCAAATGTCTTTCAACTAGTGAATGAATAAATTAAGTTTAAAATATGGAATAATACTTACCAATAAAAGGGAGTAAACTACAACAATATGAAAGAATTTCAGATGTCTCAGGCTCAGTGAAGGATGACAGACACAAAAGTTTGACAAACTGTATGGTTTTATTATAAGATACTGTCCTGGAAAAGGGAAAACTATAGGAAGAAAACTTGATCAGTACTTTGCAGAGGTTTGGGACTGGGAAAAGGGATGGACTATAAAGGGTCATGGAGGAACTTTCAAGAAATGTTTTATGTATGATTATGGTGTTGAGTATATGATTATATACATTTGTCAAAACTCAGCAAAATGTGTACAGAAAATGGTGATTTGCCCATATCTAAATTATCCTTCAATAAACTTGTTTTGAACAAATAACATAAAAATAATATATTCTCGTGAATAATGAATCCAGCATACAACTCTGCTGCTGTTTGAATTTCTAGGAACAAGTTTACTTATATGTTTTAAAATTGAATGTAGCCTGAAGTCCCCTATTTATTCATTAATTTAATTTAAATAATGACTTTTGATGGACTGGACAAGGAGGCTGTGTTGATCATTCCATTCATAATCTATGTAACAGAGGAAAACATTGCAAAATTTTGCCTTTTCTTTATAAAAGCCTACCCATGTACACTTTCCAGATGCTCACACAAGCCCTGAGCATCTGAGGAAATCTTTGAAAGCCCTGGTTTCACCTGACATTTAGATATCTAATTTATCATAGCACATTCTGAAAACTAAGTGCACTGCCATTTAATCGATGTAAGGTTATTGGGACCTTGTAAAATGGAAAGAATCAATTCAACCATTGACTAGGTCATTTTGGTCTTTCCTTTATAGAATATTTCTTCATTTATAATTTTTGAAGGAACAGGGTATTCAGGTACTCCAGAAGATGAGTTTAAAATGTGACCTAGACTTCTCAAAAGAGTAAAATGAAGGCAAATGCAGACAAAGAGCAAAGTGAAGGGATCCAAAGATGAAGAAGAGAAATTCCTAGGGTTATCTCTAATGTAGAAGATGATAATCTTACTCTATGGGTAGATCAGTATCTTGGTTCATGGGTGCTAGAAGTTCAGTTCAGACATTCCTGGGTACCTCAGTGGGGTCCATAGTGTTCATTGGAAAGGAGAGCTCTGGGTAATGTAATGTGAGGAATCACAGATTCTCAGTTGCATGATTCCTAGGACCAACGTCTCCCAACAGAAGTTTATGAGATTTATTTTCCTTACTATATCAGGAAATGTAGGCATCTTTATGTTTTTGTTTTTTTTTTTTTTTTGGTTTTGCATGTGTGTGTGTATGTGTGTGTGTGTGTGTGTGTGTGTATGTGTTTGTGATCTAGATCACTTCTAGGGCTGGTTTTTCTGAAAAGTTCTTCAATTACTAGAATGAAGTACTGAAGGAAGTCTTCTGACATAAGATGAAAGGAAAGCCAGTATTGGATTCTAGGCACTTTATTGGGGCTACTGTCTTCCTCATTGTCAAGGGCCACCCAACAGAGCAACACCCAAACCAGAAATATACATCAGATCTCCTGGCTACATGGGGTAGGCAAGTTGGCAACTGAGCACAGAAGCAAAAGGAAACAGCTTGACATTTGTCATATACATATGATAATTGTGCTTGTTCTCTATCCAAAATAGACTTATGTGGCTCCAATTAGTACATCTAACCTTTTAAATGCTTCTTTCATTGGCAAAGGACATAAAATTTTTCAAGTGCTATGCAAGGTTACAGGTGGTTTGAAATTGGACCTAACAGCAGAAGACCACACTAACCCAAAGCAATTCTTGGGATGAGAGTCTCACTCTTCCTTTTTCTTCTAAAAAGTATTTTTCCACAAGCTATCTTTAACATGACCTTCACCTAACTCTCTCTCTTTCATATTCAGTCCTGTGATGATCAAGAAGGCAAATTCTGAAATCACATAAACCTAGGCATGAATCTTGGCTCCACTAGTTATTACATAGTTAAGTAACTTACCTTCCTTGGGTCTGCAAATTAGGAAAAGGGCCTAGGCTGTAGAACTGCTAGAGAGATTTAAAATATATCCTGATAATGTGTTAGATAATGTCAGGTACATGGTAGACATGGTTAAAATTTTATATTCTTGTGCACCCCTTCAATTTTGCCTTTGGTTCTGATGAGTAAATTCTCATTCTTTCATTGTAAAATTCTTGAGAAAGAAAATCAGGTGGCATAACTCTCCTATCAGACCACATAGCTATAGCACTGCCCATAATTAATCACTCTTCAGTCAGATGACATCTTTTGTCTACCTCTCTGTGACCTGGATGTTGAGTTTAGGTTACAAGACCTGTCCATTAAGGGAAAAGTTGTTTCCTGAAGAAGGGGCATGGATGATGGATACAATATCCTAGAGAGTATTTATAAATACAGATTTTCACAATGTTGAACCAATATCTCTTTATATCTGAAATAGTCATGATAAATGTTTGTTATTGGTATTCATGAGTTTGACTGGTGAAGTACATCTGTATTTTAATTAAGCCTACTTTGAAATTTTCTGTCATAGTTTGATTAAGATAAATACAAGGATATAAATTAATTCAAATTAAACTGTAAAATACAAAATGGAACAGTTTCCATGAAACTATCTTCATAGCAATTATCCTCTAACATGGCAGTGGGCAGGGTGAACTTGAACCCTACCTGCCATTGCCTATGTGGTGAAAATCTTTCTGAAGGCAAATAAGCTTCACACTTTAGCAGACATGCCAAAAACATCCACATAAACCCCCTAGAAAGGAATATAGGAACTCAAATTAAAATGAAACCATCTGTGCAGAGAGGTCTGTGAGGGCGATGAGTATGTTATTTACAGGCCAATTCCATGAGGCTTGCTGGCTGAGTAATTAGGACAATAGCTACTATGGCCTCTCATCCTTTCTGACTCAGCTCACATAATTTATCCAGCCAGTTAAACAAACCAATTCTCTACCACTCTTCTGATCAGGCACAAGTCTGTCTACTGTAGAACGTAACTATTTTGCCAAATTACTTTCTACTTTGGTAAAATGATCTATTTCTTCTTAATTCATATAATTTTAAAACTATTAGGAAATAATTTTTATAACTCAAAGACAGAAATGTATTAGGTTCTGGGTCCATTCATTTATTCAAATAATCAATCCATATATATTTTTCAGAGTCCTTATTATAGACTTTGTTTCAAGTACTTTAAACACATCAGTGAAATAGAAAAAATTCAACTCTAATAAAGCACCATATCTCTTATGGTGACAGAAAATGTGCAAGAGGAATAAGTCAAAGACAAGGTATAATGCAGAGTTATGATGACTGGTCACATTAACAAATAAGCAGTAAAGGAAATACCTTTGTTGTTTTTAAGGTAGAGGTAAAAATATAATTAACATTAGTAAACTTCCCATTGGCCTACAGCCTTGGGCAGAATAGAAATTGAGGGCCTCAAACCAGTCAAATGCAATAGAGAGGGAGGAAATTCTACTGAAAATAAGAGGAGGTCTTGGGTCAGGGCACAAAGCAAATAAAAGCCTTAAAAGGATTAGGTCTACAAACATAGTAGCCAAAAAAGGAGGAAATGTCAAGCGGGTTCTGAAGATAAGACCAGAAAGAAGAGCCAGCAAGGCTGAAGACATTCTCCAGTCAGGAAATCAGAGAGAAGTAGGATAATCAAAAACTAGGTCTCCATAAGGAGAGTAAGAAAGAACAAAATCCAGCACTTGAGAAGTAGATTATGAAAAACTCAGTCAAATTAAACTCAATTGTAAACATTCATCCTCAACCCGGAGCTTTGAAAGCCATCTTAGGTTAAAAGTCAATGCGTCTGAGGGGTACAGGGAAAAGGAAAGGGGTGGCTATGATGGTAATGTCACAGGTACTAGTTAAAGCACTTCACAATCAGTATTACAGTGCTGTGTTACAGCAGAATGGATATAGGCCCTAATACTTGAGAGTGTTCTCGGCTGGGTCAAGCATCCTAACTTGCTGAAGGGATCACATGGTGGTAAAGGGATATATGTGGGGCAATAACAAAGAGGAGATCTGGAAACTCAGAGAAGTAGCTGTTAATCAACCTGTATTCCAACACCTCAATATGTTCATATACTTTGCCTGTGTCTCAAGTAATATCAATTCAGAATTCTATAGGAATAGCTTTGATAACAAGAGAGCTTTGTCCATTAATAACATTTTGGTCCAGATAAGGAGTATAGAACAGTCACTAGAATATAGAGGACCAATCAAGTTTTTGCAGGTTGTCTATGGCACACTACTTGTTACCTCCAAGCCTTGGCTCTCCAGCAGTGCAATGGGAACAAAGACACCTACCTTGCAAGGGTCTTGTGAGGATCAAATGAAATATGAAAACTCTTAGCAATGAACTAGTAGTAGAGCTCAATAATATAATACTTGTCCAGTATGCAAGAGGGCCTGGGTTGCACTCCCCAGCACCAGAGGAAAAAAAAGGAGAAGAAAAGATGAAGTCTCATAACTACCACACAACTGTTGTGCAATAATCACTGGAAAATGGTATGCTGGAAGGAACCAAAGTAAGATGTCATCCAATTCCTTCTACACATCTTTAGGTATAGGAATGTTTGTGATTTCTCTTATGATTTAATTACAAACTCAGAAGAAGAACATAGATTTTTTTTTTTTTAGTCTCCCAAGTGTTCTTAATTCTATATTTTATTTTATCTCTTTTATCCTTTTACAAAGAATTTACCATAACTTTGTCCCTGTGCATTATTAAGTTGTGCATTCATGTGAACGACTCTTTTACTGTAGAACACATAGTAATAGTGAACAGGGAAAAGTAAACATAAAATAAGGCTTTATACGTAAAAACCTACAAAGATAAGCTTAATGAAGGAACTTGGAGTATGAGGTAGGGAATTCTAATCAAAATAGCACACTCTTAAATATAGGCTAAGATCACATTCTTTCAAGAATGAATAGTCAGAATTCTTTCATTTTCTATTTGTTGTCCTCTTAAATATTTCCCAATTATTTTCCAACTAACTTGAGTCTCCTGAAGCTCAGGTAGGTGAATAGACACGAACAAAACACAGAGGGTCTAGCATGGGAATTGTTGCCACTCCCTCTTCTGTGATTTACATTCCTCTAACAGGCAGCTTCAAGACAATGTTTATAAATAGTAACATTAAATAAATGGGCACAGCATGGAGAATACGTCCACAGGATTAACACTATTCCTGACTGCTAGGGACAGCAAACTCACATTTAAAGAAAACTCCCAAATATATCAGCCTACTCCCTGCTTTTCATTTATTTATTCTAAGTCATTAAAAGGGTTTGTGTGTGGAGAAAGCAAAAGAAAACAAACATCAGGCCTGGATTTTAGCCACCCTCCCCCTTTCTGCCTTCTCCCCAATCTATACATCTATAAATGAGCAGCTCCACTAATGGAATTTGAAATATTCCATGGCTCATTAGTGTGTGTGTGTGTGTGTGTGCATATGTGCATGTTTCTGTGTGTGTGTATACATACATGCATGTGTGATTTTTTTCTATATATACAAACTCTTAATAGTTACTAAGGCAGCAGAACATGTTCTGACTTCCAAGAAGCAGGGAAATCAGTCACAATCTGTCAGAAAACAATTGTTTGCCAAGGAACTCTTCCAGAAGCACTAACCTTTGTTTAATATGTTATTGATTTTCTAAACTGTTAAGTATGGTTTATAATAGTGATAACCTATATGATACCACTCATTACATTAGTTAATGTCTAGTTTATTAGGACATTAACTTTTGCCACAGACAATTAACTGACAAACTGATTTTGTGTGTGTGTGTGTGTGTGTGTGTGTATGTGTGTCTATGTTTGTGACTTATAAGGAGACATTTGCAAGTGAACAGTAGTTAAGTATTTTTAAATGCTATGTGGGAGCTCTGTAGTGCAGCCCAGAATCTTCTTGTCCTTCCCATTTTTTTTCCTGGAAGAAATAGGACAGTTCTTTTCAAGTATGAAGACCCCTCTGAGCATAGCGAGCTAATCCACAATTAGCAACTTGAAAGCATGTACATAATTAATTAAACATCACCACTGTGTTAGTCAGCTTTTCTTCGCTGTGACCAAAATATCTGATGAAATACCTGAGCAAAAGAGTTTATTTTGGGCTCATGGTGGTCCCATCCATGGTTGGCCAACTCTATTTCTCTGAGCCTGAGGTGAGGCAGAATGATGGAGGGGCATAGCAGAGGAAACCTGCTTAATTCATGGCAGCTGGGAAGCAGAGAGAGAGCAAGACACTAGGGACAAAATAAAAACCCCTAAGGCATGCCTGTAGTGACCTAACTTCCTCCAGTCACACTCCACCTGCTTACAGTTATCACCCAGTTAGCCCATTCAAATTATTAATACATCAAATGGATTAATCCACTGATTAGGTTACTGGTCTTATAAGCTAATTGTTTCACCTCTATACATTCCTGAATTAACACAGGAGCTTTTGGTGGTTATCTCATATCCAAACCATAGCACACACTGAAAGAAAGGCATGTGTGTGTGCACACGCGCGTGTGTGTAGGTGGAGAATTTAAAGAAAAATTTTTTGTTAGTTTTAGATGGACACGGTACCTTTTTATGAATTTATTTTTATGTGGCACTGAGGATTGAACCCAGTGCCTCACACATGCCAGGCAAGCACTCTACCACTGTGCCACAATCCCAGCCCCAGGTTGAGAATTTATGAATAGAAATAGGAAAAGCATTCTAAACCATGTAAAAAACATTAAGTGCAGCCCCATTATTGGTGAGAAGTAAAATTCATGTTTATTTCCTTATAGGGAAGTATCATGACATACAGAAAGTCCTGGAGTCTGTCAGACACCATTTTAAATCCCACTGATTCCAGTGGTGTGGCCTTGGGCAAGTTACTTGATCTTTCTGTGCTTCAGTTTCTTCATCTACCTTACCAGATGTTGGCTTTAAATATATATATAATATAGTTATTTTCATTTTTTCCAGGCAATTGAATTTAAGTATTTTGTGTTATTCTTTATAGAAGTTGCTTAAAAACTGCTATATGAGAGTTTTCTTTTAGTTTCTGTGCACATTTTTTTATATTATTCCTATATAAAAAAGATTTTAATTCCAATTCAGTTATAAGACTTTTGAGGATAGGAACCATCAAACCCTATTTTTTAAAATTTAATACCCAGTGTACTTTACATATTAGACACTCATGAAAGTCAGGATAATCTGATTGGTTTGAATGCTTTGTCATCTGCCAGATTAATTTTGGAGTCATTTTCCCTTCCCTACTCCTCCTCCAGTTATGGACTTGCTCATTTTTAACACATAGTGTGGGGTTAGTGAAGTACAAAGTCAATAATTGATGGTTGGTGTGTATGCGTCATTTTTGTTTTTTACCTCACTCTATAAAGTAATTGTTGATATGTTAAATTCTGAAACAAAGGATCCATTTGTGTTTGCATCAGCTATCGAACTAGAGCCAATGCTTTTCTAACAAAGAATCAAAAAAAGGGCAGATATAAAGTATTAACTACTAGGCCTAGTCTGAGAGACAGAATCTACACTGACACATACACTAAATGAAAATATAATGGTCTAGTAGAATTCAGAGGAGAACACTATTTGAACTCATCAAGATTATAAATAACTTCAAGGAAGAGATAAATGTGTATTTCTATTGCTTATGTTATCCACATATTTGGAATGCCTTGCTTCTACACATATCTACCTAAGTAAAATCTATCTCTTCTTCAATCTTGGCAAAAGCCTGAGCCTCCAGAAAAGGCTTTCACTCACTTTAAATCAACATAACACCTCAATTACACTCTTCCAATAATGTTATGATCTTTTGGGGGTTGGCTGTGGGGTTGTTTTATATTCCCTATAACCTCCTTGTGATCCAGGGGCTGTTCTTAATTTATCTAATGTTCAACTCAATGCATTATGTATAAATTTGGTTACCACTTGCTTATGCCCACAGAGTGTACACTGATGAAATACAATAACTATACATTAACAGGGGTTTAGAAAATGAGAGTATTTGCAACACGGAACAGGGAAAGTCATGGATTACAGCAGGTTGTTTTTTTTTTTTTTTGGTGCAGGGATTGAACCTAAGGGTGCTTAACCATTGAGCCATATCCCAAGCCCTTTTTATTTTATTTTATTTTATTTTTGTTTTGAGACAGGGTCTCACTAAGTTGCTGAGGCTGGATTTGGACTGGATCTGCCTGCTTCAGCCTCCCAAGCCACTGGGATTACAGGTTTGAGCCACCATTCCTGGCTAAAACAGCTATTCCTAAGTGTTCATATAAATTAGAATTACCAGGAAAGATTTATTTATTTATATATTTTTGGTACTGGGGATTGAACCCAGGGTCCTTTTACCACTGAATCACATTCCCAGCCCATTTTTATTTTTTATTTTTTTGAGACAGGGTCTCACTAAGTTGCTTAGGGCCTCTCTAAATTGCTGAGGCTGGCCTTGAACTTAGATCCTCCTACCTTAGCCTCCTGAGTTGTCACAGATATTCACCACTGGGCCCAGTGATTTTTTTAAAAGATCGTTTGATTGATTGAGATGTATGTGTTCAGCAAATCATTTGCCAATGGCAAACTTGAAATGGGAAGGAAATGGGCAGATACATTCTGACCTTTTTTTTTCACTGAGCCATTAAGTAATTTATTTATTTGTGGTCAAATGCAACAACATCCTACAATAAAGCTCCAGATCAGGTTTCTTTTTCCTATATTCTCAACAATTAGAAGAATAATTTTTCAAAATCTATTTGGAAATGAAAACCTTTTTAAAATTTCTTCAATAAAAATAAATAAGTAAAGGAAACAAAGTATACATAGTACTTAGTATTGTGTCATGGAGGTAGTAGATATTACCTTAATATTGGTAGATGTTCAGTAGATCTTGCAGTTCTTTTATAATTTTTCTCTACTTCGACTCAATATCTCTGTTCCCCTGCCTTCTCTCAAACACACACACATACATATTGAGAATACATTTGAGTACAACGCCTTTTACATTTCCTCACTTTTATGATTAAAATGTATTAGCCATCCTTAGCCACTTTTACCTTTTTTAAATGATACAAAATTAATTTCACAAAAGGTGAAAATATTGCATAGAAATCTTCCACATAAAGAAAAAAAGAAATAGAAATGATAACAAACAGCAAATTAAAATCCTAGTAATGAAAGATATAGTATCTAGGATTAAAAAGTTCTTAGAGTGTGCCTTGTACTTCTGAACAAGTCAGGGGAAAATGTACTGGATTTACTCTCTGCTATAGTTTGAATCTTGGGTATCTCCTAAAGGATCATGTGTTAAATTAAAATCTTGATCCCCAGGGTAGTGATGCTGAGAGGTTGAGCCTAATAGAAGGCCTCGAGTCATCAGGGGCATATCCTCAAAGGGAATAGGAGGAATCCAGCTCTTTCTCCCTTTGCTTCCTGGCTGCCATGAGGTAAATGACGCATGCTCCCACCATGATGTACCACCTTGCCATACCCTCAAAAGTAACAGGGCCAACAGACTGAAGCCTCCAAAACTATGAATCAACATAGATATTTCTTCTTTTAAAGTTGATTATCTCAGGTATTTTGTTACAGTGATGGAAAGTTTTCACTCTTCACCTGATAATAAAGAAAAATGATAGTAAAAGGTACATAAAATGCTATTTTGATAAAACAATATAAAACGAAGGACAGTTATTCTTTTTATTTTGGTACTAGAGATTGAACTCAGGGGCACTCAACCACTGAGCCACATCCCCTGCCCTATTTTTGTATTTTATTTAGAGACAGGGTCTCACTGAGTTGCTTCGGGCCTCACTTTTGCTGAGGCTGGCTTTGAACTTGTGATCCTCCTGACTCAGCCTCCCAAGTTGCTGGGAGGACAGTTATTTTGAAGAAATGGGAAGCAAATAAAGTGGACCTTATTTATGTTTGCCCCAGTTTACTGCTTACAAAGTTCCTAAGCCATGGTTGAGGGAGGAGGAACACAGAAGAATCTCAACAGATTCCCTGAGTTGAGGAGACAGAGTTGAGGGTTCCGAGAGAAAGAAGGAAAGCACATTAATGTAATTTTTAAAAATTTATTTTTATTGTAAACAAATGGGATACATCTTGTTTCTATGTTTGTACATGAAGTAGAGGCACCATTTGTGTAATCATACATTTACATAGGGTAATAGTTTTCAATTCAGAAGGATAATCAAATATTGCATTATATTTTATTGATTTTCAACTTAGTACATTTCCATGGTATAATATTATCTAGCCTATCTATTCTTATATAGCAATCTTTTTTTCCCTAAGCCTATATTAAGAAAAAGCAATTTTTTTCTCACCCCTAAGGGTCTATTTCAACAATCTAAAATATATATGTATATCAAAATATGTATGTGACTGAAGTAGATGCCTTAATATTTTTACTCAAAAACTGGTTTTTGAGTAGGCAAGACTTCTGGAACAATGGAATAAGGAGATTTCCAAATGCTCCACACAAATGCAATAATACATCTGGCCAAAATTATGAAAAGTCATTTCAATATTGTTTGGAAATCTACCAAAGACATGCAACAGATAATCTAAGCAGATGTTTATGCTTGAATAACTGCTGAACTTCAGGCTTCAGGAAGGAACAGTAACAGTCTATATATAGCATTTTCTTCTATAGCTGTTCCTTTTTCCCCCTCCCTACCCACAAGCTCATTCTGGGTGCCAGTTCTATCAGGGTGGGGCTAGTCATAAAATCAGGAGCTTACTGCCAGTGGGGGCTGGATTAATCTGGTAACTCATGTACATGGACTTTGTCTAAAACAATGTATATCTTGATGGGAAATAACCAAGGAAGGCCAACATCACACCTGTATGAGGCTGTGATTTTGGATGGAGCAATTTAGCTCAACCCATAAGTTACCCTTCTAAGTATCTACCCAAAGAAATGAAAACATATGCCCACTCAAGACATATGCAAATGTTTAAAGCAACTTTATATCCAATAATCAAATACTAAAAATGATCTAATGTCCATTTATTGATGAATGGATAAACAAGCTATAGTACATATATATAATAGCATAAAAATAATTACTGCTACTTGATACAATATAGATAAATCTTTTTAAAAATAGCCCAGTGAAAACAGGCAGACACAAAATCCCAAATATTCTCTAATTTCATTTGGATAGATTATCCAGAAAAAGGTAAATCTATAAGGACAAAAACAGATTAGTCATTGCTCAGGGCTGAACTGGGGACTAAATGACAATGAGAAAGTGAAATTGTTTTACATTGTGGTGATGGTTTCATAACTCTATAATTTACTAAAAATCATTGAATTGTGCCCTTGAAGTGAGTGAATTCTATGTTATGTAAATATGCTTCACTAAATCTGTTAAAATTGGTATGTTGACTCCTCTTGCCAACTGCAGCTCCTCTGGCCTTTGCTGCTTGTGTCCTCCATCTTGCCATGACTTCCTCTAACTACTGTTGGTCATGGGCCTCCCTGTCTTTCAAGGGCCTGGGCATCTACTTCCTGCAATTTGGGGTTACAGGTGCCCTTCACACACCCAGCATCCATTAGGGCTCAGGTAACTGTTGCATGTCCATGTCCTCATCTATGATTTATGATGGTGGCTATGCTGGTACCCTGGTTGGTCTGATGGGCTACTGACGGTGAGAACATTACCACATAGAACCTCAACAACTGCCTGGCCTACTACCTGGACATGGTGTGTATTATGGAGTCAGTCAATGGCAAGCTGTAGGTGAAGATGGTGGCAGGTACCAGAAGCAGGTGCTTAGGCAACTACAGCCACTACTTTAAGACCATTGAGGACTTAAGAGAGAAAATTCTTCATATTACCATTGAGATTTCTAGGATTGTTCTGCAGATCAACAATGTGTATCTGGCTGCAAGTGACTTCCAAACCAAGTTTGAGATGGAGAAACCTCTGCATCTGAGCACAGAGGCCGACTTCAGTGGCCTGTACGTGATGCTGGACAAGCGGACTCTGAGCAGGATCCACCCCAAGAAGAAACTATAACACAGGAAGGATGAGTTGCCCTATCTGAAAAGAAACCATAAGAAGGAATTAGATGGGTGGGTGGCCAGGTTAGTGCAGATGTTAATTTTGCTCCTGGCATGGACTGAACCAAGATCCTGAATGACATGAGAGGCCAATGTGAGGTCATGGCTGAGAAGAAATGGAAGAACACCAAAGCCTCATTCAGTAACTGGACCCAGGAGCTGAATCTGGAAGTTACTGGCCACATGGAACAGCTACAGTTGAGCAATTCAGAAGTGACTGAATACCTTTTAGGGTCTTGAGATGGAGCTACAATTACAATTCTGCAAGAAAGCTGCCCTGCAAGATATACTGGCAGACAGGGATGTCTACATATAGATCCAGCAGGTTACAGGTTCAAGTGCTGTTCAGTGTCATTTGAAACCAAGCTAGGTGACATGCATGCTGACACGAATAGCAGAACCAGGAGTACCAGCAGCTCATAGACATCAAGTCATGATGGGCAAGAGACTACCACCTGCTGCAGCCTCCTCTAAGGCCAGGACACCCAGTACAACAATCTGCCCATCCCCAAGATACTCCAAAACTCCCGGTTCCTGGGCTACTTCCCTCTTGTAGAGGGATTTCCCTGGGCAAGGGCAATAAAAAAGAATCCTTACCTGTGGCTCCTCCCCTGACTTTCTAATAAAACTTCATGTTCCATAGGAGGTAAATTGGTGTTTCATTAGAATGTGAAGTATTATTGAAAATACTAGTACTAACAGAATAATCTTTAATTTGATTATAAAAATATAACTTACTTTTAAGTATGAAGCATCTTAGAAATAACATTGCAAGATTCTACGTAAGCTTTGTGAAGAAAATCTCTCTCTTATTGCTTCATAATATATTAAAATAAAAAATTCTAAGAGCTCCATCATTTTCCTTGGTAAACTTAAGAAATTGTCCCACTTGGAAAGAGTCTCATACATCATGATAATAATAATTTCAGCTAGTTACAGAAGAATCTATTCTGAAATTACAACATGCATTACAACAAAATACATATAAGAAAAACACAGGGATTGCTCCATATTCCAGCTATGAAAGAGAGAAAAATAATTGCTAGTAATTTACTCTGACATAAGCTTGGCATTAGACAATATAGCGAACAAAAGGGTGATATTATTTCAAATAATATCTACCAAGGTCTTCCAAAATTAATGTAATTGTCAATTTTAAAACTATTTGAAAATCTGAGACCATTGTCCTTATATTCTTTTACAGAATTTCTTTGCTAAAGATTGATCAGAAGTTCAGTTTTACATTTTGTCAGAACAACACCAACTCAATAAAACAGTCATTTTGTGTTGAAAATATTTTTTCTAAAAAGAAGATAAAATTATAGTCAATATGCTTTCACTCTCTATATGTTAAAAACATTGAAGGGCCATTTCCATCTATGAAAGCTGTATGTGTCAGATAACATATATAGGCATTCACATATATGCATTTATAAGTATATATTTAATTAAATAATATCACCTAACATTGATGGGGATGTGAAAAGTTTGATAATTCCATATATTGCTGGTGACATTGACAAATGGAAAACAGTTTGGCTGTGTATTTCTTGAGACATAAATACCTTCATGCCTATAACTAGTAATCCTCTTTCAGATAATCTGTCAAATACCTGTTACTTTGGCACTGCTTCTAAAGGGTATGGCCTAATTGGAGTTCAGGATAAAAGTGAATATGAGAAAGAACAGTCTGGCTCAAAGAATCTTAAATATTTGCTAATTTCAGAGTACCTGCCTGAATCATGATAAAAGAATTGACAAATATTAACATAGTTTAAACCTCTTCTCACTTCTCACATATTTTCCAAAAACCTGACCTAATTCAGCTCCATCACTGTGTCAATTCATATTCCATGTAAATTAATAGGGACATTAACAGAAGATCTGGGTAGAATGAGCCCAGAATTGTGACCCTCAAGGCTAATGCAAAAACGATTGCCACTTAAAGGTCCATTTGGTAAGCTTTTATTCTTTGTATGGTTTCTGGCACCTTGTGACCTACAGTACCTGCCAACGAGCACGGTCAGTCTTCATTTGGATTCCTAAGTTTCTGCTATCTTTGTACCAAGGGTGTCATTTATATAACAGGATGATAAATGCAATTCCTCCTATAGGCTCAGAAAGAGGCCACAAAGGCTGAGAAGAGAACAATAGTTGCCTGGTAACCAAACAGTCTAATCCAAAGGGCTGGTTCATCTATTGAGGATTTACAAAGGGAATAGCCCAATGCTGGGTCTTCCAGCAACAACAGATCACCCTCTCCAGCTCAAAAGAGATTGAGCTTTGAAAAGGTAAGATAACTAATTTCATTTAATTTTTGTTGCTTTTCTAAGTTTAGATTTAAAAATAATTATATTGAAGTATAATATCCAAAGAAGTGCACATATTGTAAGTATGCAGCTCAATAAATTTTCATGAACTAAATTTACTCATGATATGAGCACCAGAACCTGAAACAGAACATTGTCAGTACCACAGATTCCTCCCCGAGCTTCTCCTAGCCAGTCACCCCACTTTTCTTGATTTCTAACTTAGCAGAGTAAATTTGGCTTATGTTAAATACTGTAAATAAATGGTACCATATACTCTGCACTCTATTTTGCTTATCTTCATCTGCTCAATATTATATTTTTGCTATGTTGGTGCCTGCAGTTGTAGAATGATTATCCTCAATGTTAATATAGTATTCCATTATGTGGATATATTGCCACTTATTAATGGGTAATTAGGCAATTTTCATTTAGGGTATTAACAATAGGGATTCTGAAACATACTTTTGTTGAACATATCTACGCATGCCTAAATAGTAGAATGACTAGGTTATAGAGAATAGATATGTTCAGCTTTAGTATATAATGATAAAATACTTTCCAAAACGATTATATAAATTTATACGCCCACTAAGAGTATATGGAACTTCTAGTTGCTCCACATCCTCACTAACACTTTGTAATTTCTTTTTCATTTTAGTTACTCTGTTTTGTGCATCGTGGGCAAGTCTTGTGGAGAGGATTTATTTCAAGTCAGATTTGAGTGTGCTGTGCTTCATAAGAGCTTCAAGATCTCTAAGAAGATCTCCAAATGAGTTGTCAAGAGCCTTAGGAACCAGACAACAGGCATCTGACTTATGTTTATGCATTCTAAAGGCAAGATCTGTGGCTGGTGCTTTGCCTTACTAGTGATGGGAGTACAGACAGTTACCCTAGGAACCTACTTCTCTTCCAGCAAAGGTGGGACAGTGGGGAAGATTTCCTGGGGACCAAATATTACCTTAAGAAAGGAATATGAACTAGGATTTTTAAAAAATTTATTTCAACCCAGAGGACTGATGGAGAAAACATGGAGATTCCAACTGAAGGTTAAATAGATAAAAGCCCAGAATCCAAAGTTTGAAGTTGTATGTAGCCAGTCAGGCGAGAAGTATTCCAGTTGCCAAAACATTAAAGTGGTATGTCTCCTATAGGACCCCATTAATATATGCCATAGGGGGTAGAAGTAGGCATCATTGTGAAAATACTAACACCAGGGCGTTCCAACACCAGATTCCAATTGAACCAGTACTTCCTCAGCCATATAATAAGCAACAAACAATTAAATGAAGAAGCCAGCGCATGACCTTTTCCTGATGAAGGCTTCTGATAGTCAAAGCTGGTCCAAGCTTAGAGAGGAGAAAAGTTTAACTCTGAATAAGTTTGGTATTTTAAATAGCACTAGATTAGAGTTAAGTCATTACAAGAGGAAATCAAACTTGTTGATGTGTTAAAGAGATTAAAAAGATGTTGTTGTTGTTTAAAGGAGACTGGAAAAACTCCAGGGGTCACATACAGAGTAGAGAACAATTGTTCCATAGTAAGAATTTAAAGGAGAATGAGGAGAAAGAATAAAGAAGAATTTCATACAATACAGGTGATCAAGTTAGTGCTTAAAAATAATAAAAAAACTTATAACCTCAATCTTGATCTTCTTTATGATATTCAGAATTTCACAGATGCAGATAATAAGCAAGAAATAACCAACAAGATTTTTGATGTGTATATGAAAATTGCTGTAATGCATGGAAAAAAAAAGAAGTCAAGTTCAATTACTACTTAATTGCTTGCTTCAGAAAAAAGCAACCATGAGTGACAGCAGCCTCTACTTGTCAAAGGACAATAAGAACAGCATGCCTATGCCTTGACCCATTGGTGCTCTAAGGCTGATCTAATGAACTTTTCTGAGACCTCTCAATGCAACAACAATCCTGAACCAATTGAACAGTAGTATATGTAACCAACATATAAGCTATTGAATTTTTTGCGCCATAGGTAAATTTTAAGGAAAGTCCATATATGTAGTCAAAGCATTCCTTCAACTCCCACAGAACCAACTATTTCTCCACCACCAAGCCCACATTCTCTAGAGTTCTTTATCAACATATCCGATAAACCAACCACCTAGACTTTGAGGAAATGTGGCAACGAAATTACTTAATTCTAGAGTAGGAATCAAGAGGACATCTTCACCTCCCAAGGAATGTTCCAAGAAAACCAGAACAGAAAAAGACTAAACAAGTAAAGATGCTAACATTCTCATTTTGAGTGGGCAAATAAACAGAAATAAAGGAACAACTTGATATAAGGAAAAATAAAAGTGAACCTGAAAGCTAGAAGCTTCTCTGTTGGCCTCTCAGGAAATATTCACTCCAGATTTTTCTGATATCCCTTCTCTTCCCTGTAAAGCCTATTTCTATTATCGAGGATTCAATAAAACTGAGATTGAACTGGTCAAAACAATCTTAGGGGTTCATAAACATTACCTGCCAACTCAACATGTTGTCTCTTCAAATGCTAAAAAAGGAGAATGGAGCATACAAACTTCCCAATAAGATTAAAAATAAATTTAGGTTTATTTGGTGGCCTTGCATATTGGGTTAATTAGCATGTGATCAGAGGTCTTATTTAATATGTGTAGCCAGGAGAGAAAATATTAATTTGTTAACAATAATATAAAGGATGTCACATTGATACACTTAATTACTTTCTTACTCTAGACAAAGAAAGCTAACCAATTTTTTCCAACTGACATTACACAAATCTTCCACTATGCTCTTTCTTTCATACATGCATTTTTTCATGTGAAATTGCAATTATTTATATCCTTCCTTTATCTTTCTAAATTAATTCTCCAAAGTTATTATACCCTTAGGTTATGTATTAATTGAGACTTTATTTTCACCAGTAATTTATGTTGTCTAGTATACAATACTTCTCCCAACATTTTTGTTCTCTGTAGGCCCCTTCTCTTCCCTTCCTCCATCTAATAAAATGTAGTTATACTAACATTATCTGCATGTTTTGTGTAGCTATGGAGTTATATTCTAATAGGCAGGCACATATTTAGTCTTGTCACTTTGCTTAAAAAATAGAAAAATAAAATTCAGCTTACTAAACATTTCATGTAATTATACTATGCTATAAACTTGGACATGTTCTGTTTAGTCTTATTTTGTTCTAAAATTCTTTTTAATTGCACAGTGCTTTTTTAATTCTGGTAGTCACAACCTGGAGATCAGACTGTTGCTTTCACATGATGTATGTAGTATTTCATTACTTAAGTCTGTTTTGTTTTATATCAAAACACCTTTTAGTTTTTGAGAGCTGTTTTATAAACAAATAATACATTTCCTCATTGAAAGCATAATTTTTAAAAACCTGCACAAACTCACAGTAAGAAAGAGAGAGAGAGAGAGAAAGAAATAACCATAACCATTTCCACCAAACATAACTTGAAAAGTTAGGAATGAAATAATCATAATGTTTAGTATTAGAAGGGTTGGGATTGTGAATATATTTAACTATGCTAAATATTTCTAATTTTGTGATGATGGTATACAATATTTGTAATTTTAAGAATGTAAAACTAAATGCTCAGAGTTGTTAATTTAGAATAAATATTAGAGAGTCAATGATTGAGATTTTACTTTAAATTATTAGGTGAATTGAACAATGGTTTCAACGTCTATACATTTTTAAGTTATTTTTGGAAAGAATTTATAACATTTCCATTCAGATAAATAGGAATGAATAGATGTGTGTATATATAAATAAACACACATATACGCCATATGCGTGTGTGTGTGTGTATTTCAAAAACAACTTTATCATATCTAGTATTTTTTCATTTACAGTTGCAGAAAAATTATAGAACTCTGCCTTCCTGGATCCTGGAGAACTATAAAGCAATAAAGAGCAAAAATGACTTTTCATTAATGTTTTCATGAGTTTTAACAGAATTATAGAATATTTTATGGCAGAGATACCACAGTACTAGCTGAATCATCAAATAATTCCTAGACAATATTACAAATATTAATGTCCAGAGCTTATTTCTAAGAAGTTATACTTGTAATACTGGGGCAACTTCATGATGCCATTCAGTTTAAAAACATTAAACCCTTTGTTAGGAACATGGACTAGAGACTTCCAAAATGATATATCTAGATAATGTTGACCTGAGTCCCTTGTAAATAAGCCAAAGTTCCATCAAAGGATTTTGTAAATTCTGTGTGAAGGGTAGAAGGATTTCAGCTCTAAATGTCAGTTTTGTGATGATTCTTATCTGCCACTTTGTATTTCAGAATTATTCTTTTAACTCCAACCTAGGTTCAAACCTAATATGGAACATGTAACTTGCTCTATGAGGCCTTAAAACATGCCAAAAGCAAGCAGGAATACAGAATAATGTTTTAAGCAGAATTCCACTGAATAATACATCAACTTGATATATCAAAGTCAATTCAAATTGCATGTGAGATGTGCTTATCCTTCAAATACACTGATCAACTAGATACACATGATTTCCCCCCAAAACCACCACACCAAATGGCACTGTGGCCTCTTAACATTTTTCTGAGTCCATTTTTGTATTTGAATCAGTTGAACCATAGTCCTCCAATGATGCTTTATTTCTTAGTCTATTATACAGGACAATTCAGGACTTTTTACTATCTATTTTTATAACCACCATTTATAACCACCTGAACAAGAAAAATATCAATGCTAAAACCATGTGAACAGGAGATCCTAGGAAGGGGAAATTTTTATTTATTTTTTGCAGATCTGTTGACTGAATTTGCTCAGTCCATTTAAAGGAGAAAGTGGACAGCATCAGTACATTAATTTTGAGAAATTTAGGTATTGTGCTACACTCTAAAGATACTGTGTTGACAACTAAGTCCTTTGAAATCTAAATACCCAATCACTTCCCATGTAGGTTTGGGCTAGATGGAAAAAGAAAAAAGGAATATTTATGGACTTTTATACTTTATATAAATTTTAATAGATTGTCTAATTTAATCTCTGCAATAACTCTATGGAGGTATTATCCTTATTTTACAGAAAAACAAAACTGATGCTCAGAGAGATCAGTAGCTTAACATTATAAATAGGAGTATAGACTTTAGAATCAAACAAACTGTTTTCATTGCAATGTTTCTATTAAAATGAGTTTTCTAACGTAATGAAAGAAAGCAAAGAAAACCTATGTTGAGTGAAACAAAGTCCATGTACTTACACAGTTAACTATTTAACAGAGAGAAATAAAGAAATTAGCACATAAATAAGCAAAGCTACAAGCTATGAATATGATCCGAATTTTAATTGAAAACACAGGGAAGACCTCTCTGAGAGGTATTCGTGTATAGTGTGTCCTTAGCAATGAAAATGAGCAAGGCATGGAAATGTCAGAGGAAGATGTACAAGGTCCTCAGGTAAGAAAGGTCCTTGGGTGTTTGAGGGAATGAAAGGTCAAGAGTAAGTGGTAAAGGGAGAGTAGGGAAATGGAGAGCAAAGTGTTTCTGGAAGAAGGCAGAGGATAGCTTCCAAAGGGCTTTAAAAGCAGATTTAGTATTTGAGATATTATTTTAGGTATAATGAGAAGTCCTTGAAAAGGTTTTGTGAGGAGAAGTCATGATCCAATTAACATTACTTACTTACTATCCAGTTAAGATTACTTTTCAATCTATGAAGAACAGATCCACTAATAGCAACTAACATCTATCTTCATAAATGTAGAAGAGTTTATAAAATTAGATATAACAGACCTTTTGAAAGTTACATGATATTAAACATACAAATGTGTCCAACGAGAAAAGACTTGCCTATCAGAACCAGTAGAGTTCTAGAATAAAATTTGTAGGAGACATTACATACACGACCTTCCTCATGCAGATAAATGTTAGGATTATTCAACATGCCTTTTTCCATGTGATCATCAAATGGAATATCCCAATTTTAGTATTCTCATATATTAAAGCCATGTAAGGTCATCCAGATGGAATCTCACAGGACAAGAGGTATACTAAAGTAAAAAACTGAAGGTCTTTTTTCTGTTGCCTTTTTAGTCACACACTTCCATATAGATTACTAGATATAGCTCAGTGGTTGAGAATTTGTCTACTGTGTGCGAGCCCCTGGGTTCTATGTCTATATTACATGTAAAATTTATGATTATGTGTCTCTATTAATTATATAAATTTTGCATTCAGATGTGGATGCACTGATTGAGAAAGAAGGTACACAAGCACCACCAGTATGTAATATGTTTTTGGTATCAACTGCTCGGTGAACATAAAGAACCATATCATAGATTTAATAGGTGCTTTTTCAATCAAATTTATACATTTTAAAATAACTTAATTGGTTGATGCTCAGTAATAAGAAGCAATGATAGAGGGCCACTGGTTGCTAAACTTAATTTTATGTATAATAGTGAAATATGACATATTAAATTCATGCTAATATTCAGAACATTTTCTGAAGCCCTTGATTTCCTTTTTGTGCAGTTTTGTATTTTCCTAGCAGCTGTGAGAGTAAGTTTAAATCTGGTGTGAGTAGGTCTGTTCCTCCAGTATATTTCTTTCCTTACAGAACTGTTGCACAGCCTTTGAAATTTGAATTATAACAGTAATTCAGGGGAAGCTATGCTGCCTCCCAACCAGTCTGAGCTCTTAATAGCTTATTCACATGTGATGACACATGAAGTAGACTTTATTTTGTATTTTAGAAAATTGACCAGTACATTCTGCCTTTCTCTTCTGGAGGTTGTAAAAATATAAGATAGAAATGCCCCCAAGGATAAAAGACATGAACATAAAGCACAATTGGTTGAACCTACCCTACAGTTTTTCATAACATCCATTCCTAATCTTTAAAAAAATGTTCATCTTTGCTTCCTACAAAGTAAAAATTTTGGCCATTCTTTTCCATACCCTTAGCCCATTCAGACATTTATTGAATAGAACTTTCCCTGTAAATCAATAAAACAGGTAGCAATTTCAAAAATGATTTGTGTCATTTTTCAGAATTTGTTTTCAGATTGTGCTACCAATAGATTTCCATAATGTTAACCCAGTTCTTTGTTTTCCATAATATAAAAAATTTTAGTTTTGTTCTATCCATCACACTGATGGAAATTATAAATAAAGGAGGTTAAGATAGATGAATCTGAGATAACACAGGAATTGGCCCTCCTTAATTTGTTTTCCATTTTTCCAAATTTATTGAAGTATATCTGAAAAATAAAATTGTATATAAGGTGTACATCATGATATTTTGATATACATTTATGTTGTGAAATGATTACCAGTCAAGCTAAATGATATTTCCATCACCTACCACAAAGTATCTTTCTGTGTGTGTGTGTGTGTGTGTGTGTGTGTGTGTGTGTGTGTGTGTGGTGAGAATACTTAAGACCTACTCTCTTAGAAAATTTCAAGTAATTCAATACAGTCTTATTATCTATAGTCACAATGCCGTATATTAGGTCTCCAGAACTTATAACTGAAAGTTTGTACCCTTTGACCAATACCTTCCCACTTTCCCTACCCAACTAATCCTTGATAATCACCCTTCTGTTTTTAGGAGTTTAAAATTTTAGATTCTACATATAAGTAAGGTAGTACAATATTTGTCATTTTATATCTGGCTTATTTTACTCAGCATATGAGTGGATAATAATATTCCGTTGTACATGTGTATGCATGTACACACACACACACACACACACTTCCTTTATCCATTCATCCATCAATAGGCACTTAGATTGTGTCCATATCTGACTATTGTGAACAATACTGCCACAAACATGGGATTGAAGATCTCTCATCAAAATACGACTTTATTTCCATACTATTTTCTATAAAACAGTACTAATTTGAATATCCAACAACAATGTATAAGTGTTCTATTTTCTCTACATCCACAAAAACACTTGTTATTCTTTCTTTTCAATGATAGCCATCCAAACAGGTATGAGGTGATATCTCATTGTGGTTTCAATTTTCATCTTCTATTGGAAAAAATGCCTGTTCGGGTAGTGGTCCCTCTGTATTTGACTCATATTCAGTGGAGGATTGTGGAGAAAGTGTGTGGGAAGAATTTGCGTAAGAGTAAGGCTTATGAGATGTTCTCCTGTTCAATTCTGCTAGTGAGTTTGGATGGGCAGAATTAGAGAAATAGGCACAAGAAAGGATGATAGAGGATGGAAAGATTTCATATACATTAGAAACAGTAGAAAATAGTGGTGAAACAAAAGAGGGATTGGATTGTTCCTGACAGAAATAGACCTTAAAGGCTGGAAAGACTATGTTTGAGTTGGAAAGCCATTCAGTAGAAGGAAGAGAAAGATTTTGATTGTTTCTATGCATGTCATATCATGACAGAGAAAAGGAGAAACAGGGTTTTAAGTTGTGTAACAATCCAAGCAATTGATTTAAGAGAGAAAGTTTTAAAAAACTAAGTTGCCTTTCAGTTGGGTTCCAATGGTCAATTGTTTTTCATCTAATGCAGCACTGAGTTTGGGTCGGTTGGTATTTCAGTTTTATATAGAGTTAAATGTTTAAATGAGGATTCTCTGCTTCTTTCTCCTCCAAGTGATATCAGCAAAGAACGTCTCCAATTTAGGCTTATATTTTATTATATCTATTTGTATAGATATACATAGTAAAATACCTGCCATCTACCGAGAACCTACTATGAGTTAGGCTTTTTGTACCTATCTCTAATTATGACAAGGTCATTAATACTGTGCCCATTTTTACAGTTAATGGAACTGAGGTTCAGAGATGTTAATTATCTTATTCAGAGTCACACAGCTACTAAGTGGGTCTGCAGGAGATTTTAACATACACTGCATGGTCCCAAAATCTATAGAGGTTTTTTACTCTATCATTCTGATTCCCCATGCATTCTTCCTTCTGACTAAAGAAAGAATAGAAAAAATTAGAAAGAAACAAATATTAAACTGCCTTTTATCCTTCTGCTGCCAGCATAAATATTTTCTCTGTAAACTTATTTTGAATTGAAACCAGAGAACCAAGATCTATTACATAATAGTACATAATTTAAATGAACAAGCATACGATTATGTGGTTCAGTTGAATTTCATCTGACTTATTTCTTCACGTACACACTGCTTTTGGCTTGGGGGCTAAAATATGCATGTAGAAATAAGAAATCATTAGTTTGTGATACTGAAACATAATAGATATTCTTCCTCTCAACACAGATCACAGACAAATGTATATGCTCAAAAACCCCAAAATTCAGATAGAAATGAGGGGAAAAAAACTATAAACTGGTACTGAATGTCTCTTTCTCTAAATAAAAGAGAAATTCCCCAGAAACAACAGACAACAAAGCTTCATTGATCATTTGTCTACCTGGGACACTGTCAGTGATATTCAGGTCCAACCCCCTTTGTCTTATCAGAATGTTTGTCTGGCAGTGCTCTTACGGATTATCTATTTCTGCTGAATAACTTGCAGCAGGGCTGCTAATCAAGAGAGAAAAGAAACTGCCTTTCGTGATGAAAATTGCTTTCCAGTGACTGATTGTGCTAATCAATCTTCTGCAAGGGAAATCAGGAGTAAAAGATGGCCAATAATTGCAAAACACTGCTGCACACATGAAGAAGAATAGCTGATATACAAAGAGCAGAAAAGCAACTCTTGAGAATATGGTGCAGTTAGCTATGTGTATGTATATACAGGTTGGAAAAATAGAATTTCACCATTTAATACCTAGACCTTATTTTAATATGTGGGCAAGGACTCCATGTATTTTACTATTGCATTATAGTAATTGACAACACTTCATAATTTGAGAGTAATCTGGGATTTCTCATTTAAAAATGGAAAACACATTGAAAGTTATACATATGTTCAAGATTACTGATGCAAGGATTATGTTTACCTTCTGATCATTATTTTTGCATGTGATAACCACAATTAATTAATGACAGCAAATTATTTATTTCTAAGCAATCCCAACTATCAGTGCAGCTCAAGAAATGATCTTGGGGGCTGGGATTGTGGCTCAGTGGTAGAGTGCTCGCCTAGCATGACGCACTGGGTTCGATTCTCAGTACCACATGCAATATAAATAAAGATATCTTGTCCACCAATGACTAAAAATATTTTAAAAAAGGAAATGATCCTGCTTCAGTGTCTTTGTTCAGCTTTTGCTTGTAAATCTATTGTGATATTATAAGTATGAAATTCAATGTAATGTTGACTCTACTGTTAGTTTTATGCAGACATTATGAGGTAGAGTCTAAAGCTTATAATTCTCTCCACAAATAATGATGAATTGTTTTTCCAATCTGTGGTAATTTAATACAATTTTTAAAACTGCAATTTAAGAGTTAACTACATAAAAAATCTGAAATCATGCATGTCAGTAAAATATATGACGCTGAGCACAGTGGCATACTTCTATAATCTCAGCTGCTCTGGAGGCTGAGGCAGGAGGATCACAAGTTCGAGGTCAGCCTGGGCAATATAGTGAAAACCTGTCTCAAAATAAAATTCAAAAGAGATGGGCAGACATGGTGGCACACACCTGTAATCCCAGAGACTCAGGGGGCTGAGGCAGGTGGATCACAAGTTCAAAGTCAACCTCAGCAACTTACTGAGAGCCTGTCTCAAAATAAAATATATTTTTAAAAGTTTGTCTAGGAATGTGGCTCATTGTTTGAATGCCCCTGGGTTCAATCCCTGGTACCAATAAATAAATTATTATAAAGGGCTAGGGATGTAGCTCAGCACTAAAGTACTTGCCTAGCATACACAAGGCCCTGGGCCAAATCTCCAGCACTGCAAGGAAAAAAAAAAAACAAAAAACAAAAAAAAAAAGATAGATATAGATAGATAAGACAATGCCTGAAATTTGGTAAACCAATTTTAGCTGCTTAGAAGCACATACTATGTTTCTGGAAATCTAATAGACAATCAACTCCAAACCTCATTAAAATAATTAAGGAAGAAAAATATTGCAAAACAAATTAAGATGTATTGATGTAATGGAAGCCCTGCAAGACACATGATTCAGTTACACCAGTCTCTTTTTGTGTTGACTTTTCTATATCTAAACACTTGGAAATGTCTTCTATTTTTAAGTGATTTGGAAATTTCTCCTGCCCTGAGTGGCATTGCTTGGAGTACCTTGTACCTTTTGGTACAACCTTCAAAAGGATGTACCAAAAGCTAAAACAACAATGTCTATTTTTTTTAAATTTATTTTTATTTTTATTTTTTTTAAAAAGATAATTGATTTATTAATATAAGGTATCAAAGCACAAAGGACAAAGGTGACTAACTTCTAAATAAATGCAAAAACAATATAAATAAAAACAAACAATGAGAATATTTTGGTGTCAAAAATAGAATAACAAATATTTGAAACAAATTGTCATACATAAGGAAGAAATTAACAAAAATAAGTGGTGATTTGAGAATTTAACATTAAATAAATCTGCTTTTAAGTATAGATAAGCAAAAAATACATATAAGTGATATCATTTATTTATTTTTTTTATTGTACACAAATGGGATACATACTGTTTCTCTGTACATGAAGTAAAGGCATACCATTTGTGTAGTCATTCTCTTACATAGGATAATAATGTTTGATTCATTCTGTTATTTTTCCTCCCCCCACCCCTCCCACCCCTCTTTTCCCTCTATACAGTCCCTCCTTCCTCCATTCTTACCTCCCTCCCACCCCTCACTATGTGTCATCTTCCACTTATCAGCGAGACCATTCGTCCTTTGGTATTCTGAGATTGACTTATCTCACTTAGCATGATATTCTCTAATTTCATCCATTTGCCTACAAATGCCATCATTTTATCATTCTTTATGGCTGTGTAATATTCCATTGTGTATATATACCACAGTTTCTTTATCCATTCATCAATTGAAGGGCATCTAGGTTGGTTCCACAATCTGGCTATTGTGAATTGAGCAGCTATGAACATTGATGTGGCTGTATCTCTGTAGTATGCTGATTTTAAGTCCTTTGGGTATAGGCCAAGGAGTGGGATAGCTGGGTCAAATGGTAGGTCCATTCCAAGTTTTCTGAGGAATCTCCACACTGCTTTCCAGAGTGACTGCATTAATTTGCAACCCCACCAGCAAAGTATGAGTGTACCTTTTTCCCCACATCCTCGCCAACACCTATTGTTGCTTGTATTCTTGATAATCGCCATTCTAATTGGGGTGAGATGGAATCTTAGTGTAGTTTTGATTTTCATTTCTCTTATTACTAGAGATGTTGAACATTTCTTCATATATCTGTTGATTGTTTGCAGATCTTCTTTGGTGAAGTGTCTGTTCATTTCCTTAGCCCATTCGTTGATGGGTTATTTGTATTCGTGGTGTAGAGTTTTTGAGATCTTTATAGATTCTGGAAATTAGTGCTCTATCTGACGTATGAGTGGCAAAGGTATTCTCCCACTCTGTAGGCTCTTTCTTCACATTGCTGATAGTTTCCTTTGCTGAGAGAAAGCTATTTAGTTTGAATCTATCCCAGTTGTTGATTCTTGCTTTTATTTCTTGTGCTATGGGAATCCTGTTGAGGAAGTCTGATCCTAAGCTGACATGTTGAAGATTTGGACCTACTTTTTCTTCTATAAGATGCAGTGTCTCTGGTCTGATTCCAAGACCCTTGATCCATTGTGAGTTGAGTTTTGTGCAGGGTGAGAGATAGGGGTTTAGTTTCATTCTGCTGCATATGGATTTCCAGTTTCCCCAGCACCATTTGTTGAAAAGGCTATCTTTTCTCCATTGCATATTTTTGGCCACTTTGTCTAGTATGAGAAAATTGTACTTATTTGGGTTTGTGTCCATGTCCTCTATTCTGTACCATTGGTCTACCTGTCTATTTTGGTGCCAACACCATGCCATTTTTGTTACTATTCCTTTGTAGTATAGTTGAAGTTCTGGTATTGCGATACATCCTGCTTCACTCTACCTGCTAAGGATTGCTTTAGCTATTCTGGGTTTCTTATTCTTCCAGATGAATTTCATAATTGCTTGCTCTATTTCTGTAAGGTACATCATTGGGGTTTTAATTAGAATTGCATTGAATCTGTACAGCACTTTTGGAAGTATGGCCATTTTGACAATATTAATTCTGCCTATCCAAGAACATGGGCGATCTTTCCATCTTCTAAGGTTTTCCTTAATTTCTTTCTTTAGTGTTCTGTAGAACAATGTTTATTTTTAATAGTAATCTAAGGTTTTATGAAGTATTTTAGTATTTATTTGTATAGAACTGTGAAGTCATGTTTGCTCCTCCAATGGTAAATATTTGATTTAATAGCATTCAATTTGTGTCCTATTGCTGTATTTTCATGCCCAAATTATGTATTTCAAACCAAATCTTACTGTAGTGACTGATAATGTTGCAAAGCAATTAAATTCAACACATTTAGTAGCATAACTCAAGTGAAATGTTACTAAAATCTATGACAGAGTGTACATAAGTAGACAATGGCAAATACTATTTAACTGTTAGCTGGGTGGTGGTGATTGTAAGATAGGGGCATATCATGATTTTCAAAGTGAAAAGTGTGCCTCTTAAAAATTACTGAAACACAGTAATATAACTTCAAGATGAAACTTTAAAAATGATGATGTCCAATTCCTTTATTTTTCACAGTGAAACCATGAGATCCAATCAATTAAGGAAAGGTATCTCAGATAGTGGTAGAAACTAGATAAGAATCCTAACTTTAGGGCAATATATACTCCATTTCTATTTTGGTGATCTGCCCCTTTCAAATGATTTATCACTTTATGATTTTCTCATTTTCTTGTGCTCAAAACTGCTGTTTGATTGAAGACTGATTTAACTCATCATTCTATCAACCACTGATCATTGAACACACTATATGTGTTGTGAATTCAAAGTTTTTTCTTTTCTCTATTAAGTGAACCTGCTTGACAATACAAGATTTTTTTACCCTATTAAGAAATTTCAATATCTAATTTAATTTCTAGTAAAGGATAAATTTACTTTTCTTGGTTAATCTTAAAGTAATACTGTTCATGCCAACAAATTATATGCCTTCCTTTTGTTTTCTGTATCACCTCTGTATTTCTTCATTCATTTTTTCAAGAATTTCCATCATTCAGCTTCATCTAAATTATTCTGTTTTATTTACATCTACCTGAAAGCATATTATCCTGATTTTAACTTTGGTCACCATAACTACTAATAATAAACTATTATAAAATTATTGTTCCACCTCAGCATTTTAATTATTGTCCATAAAATCTTCTGAAATTTAGGTAATTTATTAAATTAACTGACTTTGACTGACAGTATATAATATACACTATGTCCAAGCTTTGGACATTACCTTCAAATGCACTCTGAAGAACCAAAACGGGAGGGTCTGAGGTCAACATATTATGAATTCTCACATCAGTTTTTACTTCTTCATCTGGCTTTAATAGTCCTGTTTTAAGTTGTAGTTTGATGTGCAGTAGACATTGTCAGACATCAGATCTGTGTGAAGACTTTCTCAAGCAGAATATCACCCTTTCCATTTTTTTCTCATGATGATATATCTCTTTCAGCAATGAAGCTTCTTCCTAAAACAGTCAACTAAATTTTAAAACCATTAAGTCAAGCATCAATGAATACATTAAAATTAAAATTGTTACTATATAACAGATGGTTGATACTACTTTCTGGTTATTACGTCCTTCACATGCCTACTATGCAAAAAAAGTGCTCAAAATATTGAAGGTCTAACTAAATACAGAAATAAAACCTTTATAGTAAAAGTAGACCTACACGTACCTAAATATGTTTGTCATCATTCAGAAAATATTATGGCTCCATAGAAGTATGTGGATTAAAGAAGTATGTGGATTAAAGAACTAGGGAAAAGTTATGGATTACTTGAGTTGGTTTGTAATAGACAGTAATTTCCTTTCACCTTTTCTCACTCTATAAGATGAAGTCCTAAGGATGTTCTATAATCTGTAAACCGTGATCACTTTGCCATGAAGATTAAATGACAAGACCTACAATTATAATCTATTTATCATATCTATGTTTCAAATAAAATGAAACCATATCTACATAATTATAGATATGATTGAATTACCTTTTACCTAGTAAAATACCTACACATGCAGCACTGTTTATAGCACTATACAGATATGGATTAGATTTACTGTGAGTACAGGATTTACCAATTAAGGTTTTGCAAATTAAATAATATATTTAAAATAAATTAAATATTCAAAGAAGACTACTTAATTATATGACATAAAAATAATCATTAGAAACCATGGTCTCTAATTCCAGTGGCTTGGGAGGCAGAGGCAGAAGAATCAAGAGTTCAAAGCCAGCCTCAGCAAAACCACAGATCTAAGCAACTCAGTGAGACCCTGTCTCTAAATGAAATACAAAATAGGACTGGGGATGTGGCTCAGTGGTTGGGTGCCCCTGAGGTCAATCCCCAGTGCCCCCCAAAAAAGAAACCATAGTCTTAAGAAACTTCTCAGTATATATAAACAAAATTACATTAAGTTCTTAAAATCATACCATGCAGTAAAGTTAATGTGATCCTAGTTATAAATCAATAGATTTTATACATAGCTGCCAATATATATTTATTTTCTATATCTTAATATCGGGAAGGTTATAGAGTCCAATTTTTTTGTACTAGGGATTGAACCCAGAGGCACTTACTACTGAGTCACATACCCCGCCCTTATTTATGATTTTTATTTTTTCAAGACAGGGTCTTGGTAAGTTGCTGAGACTGGCCTTGAACTTGCAATCCTCCTGTCTCAGCCTCCCAAGCCACTGGGATTACAGGTGTGCACCACTGTGCCAAGCTTAGATTCAAATTTTAAATGAAAACAATGAATAGTATGAGCCATGGTATATGAAACACTATTCCAAGAAATTAAAATAGGATTACACAAAACTCATCTCTGAATATTTTACAACATTGATTTTATTAAAACTTAATATAGTAATTTTAATTTGTTACCATTTTTTTAAAAAGAATTTCTAATCAACTTGGATCTACTCCAGGAGAAACAGAACTAGGGAGCCTGGGACTCTCCTTCTCAGAGAGGGTCTTTGGAACCACAAGATTTTTCCAGTGACCATAACTTTGAAAAGACCTCACTTAAGCCATAACCAAAGGGAAATAAACATAGAGAAATATGAACCCACATATCAGATTTATAAAGTACTGTTTCCTTGTTTTCAATATGAGTTCTTCTACAAAGAAGCCTCTCTATGAAACCTATAGCATATCTTCATGAAATCAAATCTCCAACACCTGCAATGAATAAGAACCCATATATAATTCTAGATGCTTGAAGGTCTGAATGCAACAAAGTCCTTAATGAGATTCTTTTACTCATTTTGGACCCAATTGGGCTTTCCTACTAGGTTCTACTTTCTGATGTGGGAACTTAACTTTTCCTCCAACTATTGACACAATTAAGGGAAGACTTTGCAGGAAAATCTTATTAGAATATACTGTCAAGCTGGATGTGGTGGCACGTTCTTGTAATCCCAGTGACTTGTAATCCTCAGCCGAGGCAGGAGGATTGCAAATTTGAAATCAGCCCCAGCAATTTAGCAAGTCCCAAACAATTTAGTGAGACTCTGACTAAAAATAAGAAATATAAATGACAGGGGATGATGTTTCCCAGTGGTTAAGCATCCGTGGGTTCAATTCCTGGTACCAAAATAATAATAATAATAATAATAATAATAATAATAATAATAATAATAATATATTGTCACACTTCAACATATCAGAAGTAGTTTCAAACTCAGAATTCTCTGTCCCCTCAAATGTCTAAATCCTAATTTTGTTTGCCACCCATCCTGGTATATTGAAACTAGCAGACTAACAGAATGGTAATTTCACAAAATCACCTTATCTTCATTTACTAAAAAGAGCTCCCGTTTTGTTTTTTCTTCATTTTATAGCACTCTGTACAAATTAAAGAATGTCAACTAATGATCCTTGGAAAAAATACCAAGTTATAGTGATGCTATCAGAGCCTATTAATTAGAATATTTAACTGACCATAACCAGAAGATAGAATAAATATACAAAATAAGAATGTGAATGTTTAGAGACAGTTTCCTGATTAGGGAGTACAAAGAATGTTTTAAAATTAAAGTGCACAATCCAGTTTTTCTCCTTTCTTGTATTCTCACAGAGCTCTTTACTCTAGAGACTGGATGTTTCATAAAAATGCAAACATGTTTTTTCACCTACAATATTGTCAATAAATAGAATTTAAAAAGGTAAAAATCTTTCAGTCTAGAGTTGGGAATGTGGAAAAAATATTATCTTTATTTCAGTAGATAATTATTCAATGTGAAATACCTATTTTTCTTGCCACTTTAGAGGAAATAAACATTGATAAATGTTATTAACATTTAATGAATGATTAATAGCACTGTCTTTTCCATAATAATTTATTATAAGTGTTTTATCATGTTCAAGAGACATGTAAATAATCGTATGCAATGCCATTTATAAATGCTTTAGAACAGGTTGATAGAATATTATTTAGAACCCACTTCAAACATTAGAAAGGTAAGAGCAAGTCTCCTAATGATTGAATCTTAAAAGTCTGTGTTCTCATTAATCAAGTTTCTTAAATCATTTTTAAATGTTACTTGAATTTAAAATGCAAGTGCCATTTCTTACCCAGTTTTTTCCTCAAGTAGAAATAAAACAGATCTGTAGCACTCCACCAGAGTAAGCACATTGAATGGAGTTGTTAGGTGCAGTGGTAATAAAATTTCTAGAGGACTACCTACCATTAAAGCCTGGAATGTTCTATAATTAATTTTAGCCAGGTCCTATGTAAGGGATGTCATAGGAAGGAACTTAAGAGAAATGTTTTTAGATGACATCTAACAGTAACTTACTAGTAGTAAAACTGACATTAAAATGAATGCCATTTATTGCTGAAAATCTGGGTATTTCCAACCTTAGGTGGCATTTTGCTCTTCTGGCCTCTTGATAGAAACTTGATAAAAATTCTAGCATTACATATTCATGGAACATAATGACCACTTTCAGAAGCTGAGATAGAGATCAAAATTCACACCAGCCTCCCCTAGTCTTAAGGAGACAAGCAGTCCCCAGTTTTGTATGGGACATGAGGTGTTATGAGGAGTAGGTGGGGATTCCTTAGAAGTTGAAACCTTCTTAGCTATTATTCAGAAATTAGACTTGTAGATCCACTTGTCCTTCATGCCCTTCATCTGCCCTTTTTAAGGATCAAACCACTTGCTAAAGTCTTCAGCATACTCATTCAGAATACACATTTGAATAGATGAGGAAAATGTATTTTACATACACTCAGGGTAAACAAACAGAAATAAGAAAACTTCTACAGTGATAAAGACAGTACAAATTCAAAATTTAACAAAAGTAATTTCATACATAAAAAGATCTATTCAATACTGTAGTCTTTGTTTTTTTTTTTTTTTAAATAGAGGAAATTCATACAGATAATGTCTCCAGGCCTTGTGAATTCTCCTTGGTTATCTCTTTGCCATTAATGTTTTTTCACCGGTACCACCCTCCTTACTCAGATTTGCTCTCTCTGCATCCTGGCCCTCCCCTTCCCAATTTATCTTCCACACTTCTACAGGATTGTGTTTCATAAATATATCATTGGTCATAACAGTCCTTCAGATACTTGCCATTCTTGACATTACCATTTCTCACTTAAGATCCTCCAAGCACTTATGTTTCTGGACTCAATGCATACTGTTTTATGGAAAAAAGGAAATTGCAATCAAACATACTTGGAAAATACAAAGTTGAACAGAGTAAAGTCAATTTCTGCACTTCTTGTGACCTTTGGAAGTCCAAGAACTCAATGCAAATTTCCACGTTATTGATATAACGTGCTTCCAAAATTTGTTTGTCCAATAAAATAATGTTTTGAAGAATATCTTCCATCAACTTGAAGAACAGTTCAGGACAATTTTGGATACTGACGTAGTACAATGACTCAATTTTAAATCTGATATATAGTCCATGAACTTCACAACCAGTCTCTCTACTGGTTTCCTAGGCCTGGCATAATGAATTACCACAAAACAACTTAAACAACAGAAATGTATTCTTTGACAGATCTGGATGTTGAAAGTACAAAGTCAAGGTGTCAGTAGGACTGTGTTCTCTCTGAAGGCTCCAGGATTCCAACCATGCCTCTTCCTAGATCTTGGTTACAAGCAATGCTTGGCATTTGTTGACTTGCAGGTACTTAACTTCAATTACTGCTTTCCTTATTACATGTCCATCTTTGTCTTCACATCAAATTTTCTGTGTTTGTGATCTTTTTGGTCACTTTTTTTTTTTATTCATTTCCCATATATCAGCCAATAAGATTTACTTAGTATTGTCTATAGTATACATAACCTGTGCTTTCCTTCCTCTATCATTCAGACTTACAGATTAAGTGCCAGGATTACCTTTGGGACAGATACTATATAATGTTGGGTCACTCAGTATGTATACCAACATATCGAAGATAGAAAGAGAAATACATAAAATTCCAGTCATCCCTGCATGTACAGGAAGTTATGTGACAAGTTCCACGTAAAAATCTTAGGGGAAGGCCATCTTCCTCAACAATAAAAATGCAATAATTGTGAATAGAACTTTTTCCTCCTTTATTTTATACTGTTCTTGTCTTCCTACCTAGAAAATTGGGAGACATAATGACCAGAAGCATAACAGAGATTTTATGACCATAAAGGAAAAGTCACTCCCCACCCCACACACACTAGATGAGGCAGAAAGAAAGAAGAAGTCTTGGTGCTTGATGAAAATATCAAGTTTCCCAATTCCTAAACTTTACGAGCGTGTGAGCCACAGTTTGAAGGGTTTTCTTTAACTAGCAGTCAAATATAATACTGATTAATAAATCAATTTTCCAAATTCAAGTTCAATTTGTTCTTAATATTCAACTCAGGAGACAATTTTCTGTAGCTGGAAAGCCTTTTCTTCTTTGAATTGACATGATGACTGATTACTGGGATTCATTTATTAATCCTGCCCGGCCAGGTGGTATTTTTTCTATTCTACTCTTAAATTGTGATTTCAAAATTTTGTTTACTTTGTTTTTACATTTACCTATAAAACTAAAAGTAATATTGTATGTTATATGGCATATAATTAATATACAATAATATATATTAAATTATAATACATATTAGTAATATATAATATAATAATACTATATAATATGTATACTATAATATTTATTATATATTATTGTATAATAATATGTATTAATATTATATATAATATGTTATATAATGTATAATATTATTATACTTTAATATGTTCAATTATAACAATAATTAAAGGTTATATAATAGTTGTATTCTATGACTCACAAATATAGCTCATTTAAGAGAAAGCATGGCTTCATATTTATTCCTACTTCACAGTAAATAATAGAGAAATACATGTTTATAAAAATAAATATTTGATTTATTAATATTTTAATTTTGTCACTCTTTTGGATATTATCTGACACTTATTAAATATTTACTAGACACTAGACCCTATTTCCCTATTTTAAGCATTTTAAACATAAAAACTTAGTTTGTTGTGAAAACCAGACACTGCTGCATCTGTATTTTACAGATAAGAAAACTGAGGCATGGGGGCAACATGACCTGCCTTACGTTACTCAACTAGTAAACTGGTAGACAGAAATTTGACCTCAGGAAGTTCTATGCCAGAGTTTTCACTCTTCACAGTATACCCTTTGTTGTCTTTGAAATTGTCAGAGTTTGGATCTGGCATAAGCCTTCATCCCAAATGCAACAGAGATAAGGCTTTTGGGAAGTGATTGTGTCACATGAGGGCTCTGATTTCATTAATGGGTTAGCCCATTGATGAGTTCATAATTGAATGGACTGTTGGGAAGTAGTGAAAACTATAGAAAGTGGAGCCTCCTTGGAAAAAGTAAATCAGCAGGGGGCATGCCCTAGAATGGTGTGTCTTGTCTCCCAATCTTTCCTTGCTTTCTCTCTCTACTTTCTGTTAGTAGGGAAAATATTTTATGAAGATATATTCACTGCATGTTTCATTCAGTTTTTTTCGCTGCTGTGGCAGAACATGATAGTGGAAGAGTGTGGCAGAGGGAAGAGGCTCACGTGATGATCAGGTAGCAGAGAATCCACCCACTAGATACAAAATGTATACCCCAAAGTCATGTCCCCAGTTACCTACCTCCTCCAGCCACACTATACCTGCCTTCAGTTACTACTCAGTTAATCCCATGAGGGATTAATTCACTGATTGAGTTAATGCTCTCACAACCCAATCATTTCTCCTATAAACCTTCTTGCATTGTCTCACACATGAGCTTTTGGAGGACACCTCACATCCAAACCATAACATTCCCCCACTGGTCCCCAAAAGCTCACAACCATTTCATAATGCAAAATATATTTCTTCCATTTCCAAGAATTCCCATAGTCTCAACAGTTCCAAGAATGCCCAAAAGTTCAAGTCCAAAGTCTCTGACACTCGGCAAGCTCGAATTGTGAGCTCCTATAAAAAAATCAAAAGCAATTTACAAGTATCCAATATATAAAGGTACAGAGTAAACATTTCCATTCACAAAAATGAGGCAACAGAAAGAAGGGATGGAACCAAAACAAGACTGAAATCCAGCTGGGCAAACAAGTCCTGTAACTCCATGTCCAGAATCTGGGACACATGGCATGGTGATATTCTGTTCAAAGGGTTGGGTACCTCCGCCCCTATAGCCTTGTTGGTTGCAGCCCAAGTGGCCTTTCTGTTGGTTTGCCTCAGTTCAATTTCTGCAGCCTTCCCAGGTGGACTTTCCATGGTACTGGCATTTCTTAATCTCGGGGTTTGCCACAGCAGCTTCAGCTACCTCCTCACATCTCCACACTTTGCCCTCTTACAGGGTGCCTGCAGGGACAACAACCCTGCTGCACTTTGCCTGACCTCCAAGGTCTTCCTTTGAAATCTTGGTGGAAGCCACCATAACCCCCTAACTCCAGCATCTGCATTCCTGCAGAACCAGGACATCGTGGTTGACACCAAGGTCTGCCACCATCTCGAGCAGTAGCAGGCCTCCAGGGACTCTGGCTGCTGTACTCTATAAGTGCCTGGGTGGCTAAGCACATTGAATAAACTTGCTAATTTCCCTTGTGCAAGGAGGGTGCCCCATTAGTCTCTTAAGAGAATTTTTACTTTTACTTCCTTGAGCCTGGGATGGGTGTGGTCTTGCCAGCTCCTGAGATGCCCTCAAGTCATCTTTCTTATTGTTTCTGGGCAAAGTCTATAGCATTTATTTAATGGCAGGAATGTCTTTAACAACTGCAACTTCTTAGTCCCAGTTTTACTCCCACCTTTCAAGTTCAAGTTTTTCAAAGCTTTCTGCTCTGCTTTCTGTTCCTGATTATCACAATAAATTTGGCTAAAAGCCACTAGCAATATCCATGCCACCACCTCAGTACTATGCTCTTTAGAAATTTCTTCTGCCAGATTAAGAAGTCCATTACTTTTAAAATCAGTCTCACAGAAAGTCTTAGGACACTGGCAAAATGCAGACAACTTCTCAGCCAGAATATAAAATGAATGGCCTCTAGTCCAACTACTAATAGTATCCTTTTCCTCTAAACCCTCTTGACTCCTGTCTACTGTCCAGTCCTATTGGCATTCTGGTTCCTCTGAGATCACCATAATCAGTCCTCAAGCTCCACTGACAGTAATCTAAAGCATTTCCAGCTTGTACTGCTAAGCATCTCAAAGTTCCTCCCACCAATTTCAAAAAGCTCCAAAAATTTTTGACCACATGGTCAAGTTAGTCATAGCAGTGGCCCCACTCTCAGTACCAATTCCTATTTTAGTCAGATTTTTTCACTCCTATGACTAAAAGACCTGACAAGAACAATTGTAGGCTAGGAAAAGTTAACGTGGGGGCTCATAGTTTTAGAGGTCTCAGTCCATAGACAGCCAGCTCCATTCCTCAGGATTTGAAGTGAGGCAGAACATCATGGTGGAAGAGTGTGGAGGAGGGAAGTGGCTCAGATGATAACTAGAAAGCAGAGAATCCACTCACCAGATACAAAATATATACCCCAAAGGCACACCCCCAATGACCCACCTCTTCCAGCCACACCCTACCTGCTTCAGTCACCACTCAGTTAATCCTGTGAGGGGATTAATTCACTGATTGGGTTAAAACTCTCATTTAAACCTTCTTACATTGTCTCACAGTTGAGCTTTTGGGGGCTACCTCATATCTAAATCATAACACTGGGTTATATGTTCAGGCCTAAAATGTCCTCTTGGTAGTCTAGAAAGAAGGAATCAAAAAGGGCTGATGCTGGTGTTCTCAATAAACTTTGGAGAATTTGATCAATGTTACATTTATCCCAAGATAACCTTTAGACAACTTTAGAGGAAAATCTCTCTAGGATAATGAATTTTAAAGGCATCCATATATATCTGCTTGAGCCTGACCCCACAGCATATACCAAGCCCTTGGTAGTACCTTTGCTATGCACACATGTTCATAAAAACACACATATACCCAATGAACAAGCACACAGACATACACATCCATGCACAGAAAAAACACATTCATAAACACATGCACATGTATAAACACACACGTACACACTTAAGCATGCACACACAGAAATCTTGTGCTAATCTTTACATATCATTAACATGCCAGATCTTCCAGGCAAAATGGAGAAGTAAATGACCACAGTGGGTTTTTGTTTGTGGTATTTAGAATTGAAACATATGCTAGGCAAGTGCTCTACTGCTGAGCTACATCCCCAGTCCACCACTATGTTTTAAGCATAAACTTTATAATGAGAAGATTGTATAGTCTCACCATTGAGAAAAGGAGTACTATGAACTAATGTTAGCTAATTTTCTTTTAAATAGAATGGGGAAATTCTATTTAAAATTCTATTATTCTATTTAAAATTATTCTATTTAAAATTCTATTCTATTTATTGTGACATGTATTGTTTTGTTTGTTGGCTGGATTTAGATACTTAATTGAACAATTGACAATTAAACATTTAATTCAGCAATCCCACTACTGAATATGAATCCAAAGGAAATGAAGTCAACATATCGAAGAAATAGCTGCACCCCATGTTCACTGCAGCACTATTTACAATAGCCAAGATACGGAAATAATCAAGTATTCATTGACAGATGGAGAGATAAAGGAAGTATATTGCATATCCTTTTTAAATTAATTTTTAAAATTTGTTCTAATTTGTTTTACATGGCAGTAGAATACATTTTTCCAATTTGATAGATCATAAAAAAAGAAGAACTCTAGTCATTTGGACAAGATGAGTGAACCTGGAGGAAAATATGTATTGTTTTAAAAGACGTTTGGCCCGTTAGATCTCTCATTTGATCTGTGTTAGCCACTCACATGTCCATTAAATACCGCACCATCTTCTTTAAGATTCAGGGACTTTGTCCATGCTATTCGTTCCTGTCACTTTGTTTGCTGGTACTCTTCTGGATTTCAAGGTAAGTTTATCCACCTTAGAGAAAACATGAATGAAACAAGTACTAGATAAACACCTCCTTTGATAACCCTAAGCATATTTCTTTTATTATGTTCCTCACTGGTCACAATTTTACATTTATTTGTGTGATTATTTAATGAAAAATTGTTTCCTGCACTACTGCATGAGACTATAAAGTATGAAACAGGAGCTGTCTAATTTATAATAAGGATATCTCCTCTGAACCTAGTAGAGTGACTGGCACATACATAATAGATGAACCATAAATATTTCTTAATTCAATTAAAGCTGTTTCTCTAAGATCAAAAAGTATACAGCATTACCACCTTGTATCACAATGCTTTCAGCTGCAGAAAGGGAAATTGTATGTGGCTTAAACAATACAGAAATTTTACTGGATTTTGTAGCTAGACAGCCCAGATCTAGATGAACTTCAAGAATCGGTTGATTCAATAGATCAATGAGATCTATAGGAATACTGATCCATTTAATCTCTATCCTTCTGTAGTTTCATCTTAGAGTTGGCTCCTCTCCATGGTCCCAAGATGGCTACAATGTAACCTACATTCTTTCTTGTCCACAATCAGGAGAAAAAATCTGAAACACTGAAGCCATTCAATCCCTGACATTTCTTTGTGGTCACCCTAGCAAACTAATATATGGAGATAACATAATTTCAAAATTAACCAGCCAACTATATAGAACTTAATGAAAGGGTGGTGAAAACAGAGTTCATACAGGGATATCACACATTTGCATGGAATTTCACTGAATTCTGAGTTCCTTCCTCATACAGAACTCATGCAAGTAAATTTCCATTGGAGTTGAATAAACATTCAAATTCCTGCACTTTGATATTCAGGCTTTTATACAACTTCTCTTTTGTAATCAGGCTTACATCATCCTCCTAGAAGGGTTAACATGAAAATCTGCATATTTCTGTTTAAGGATTTACAAATACTAGACATTTTTGACTCTTGAACAGAACAGAGCAAAAGCAAGTTCACATTATATATCTGACAGGAAAGAATAAGTATTCCTAAACAGATCTTCCTGAAAACAACAACAACAAAAACCCCAAAAACTCATGCCACAATACTCCAAGTCTCTAGAAAACCAGTGCTCTTACAGTCTATCTAAATCTGAGAACTATTACCATAAATCCATCTCCTCAGTACAGTCCCACTTGAACAATGTGACTATTAGTGTATGTGAAGTAAAAATTGGTATTTTCCAAGGGTTGGGCAATGACAGAAAACTTAGGGCCCTGTACCTGCATAGATTCCAGAAGAATTATTAAAGAGACCCTTGGACCTTAAAAGGAAGCAACAGCATTATAATCTGTGAGCCCTTGAAAGATTCCAAACCAAAACCTCTACTTTTCCTCTCTTCATTTAGGTTTTCTGTAGCATACATGAACACCACTTCATAAACTCAGCTATGCCACAGTGACCATTATTTTTATTGCCTTAGAAGTCATTTTAATTGTTGCAAGAATCTCAATTGGTACAACCACTCTGGAAAGCAGTATGGAGATTTCTCAAAAAACTAGAAATGGAACCATCATTTGACCCAGGATTCCCACTCCTCAGTATAGACCCAAAGGACTTAAAAATCATCATACTACAGTAACACAGCCACATCAATGTTTATAGAAGCTCAATTTACAATAGCTAAGCTATGGAACCAATCTAGGTACCTTGAATGGATGAATGAATAAATAAAATGTGGTATATATACATAATGGAGTATTCCTCAGACATAAGGAATGACTTCATGATATTTCCCAGTAAATGGATGGATCTGGAGAATGTAATGCTAAGTGAAATAAGCCAGTCTCCAAAAGCCAAAGGTCAAATGTTTCCTCTCATCATGTGGAAACTAATCCACAATAAGGTGGGAAGGGGCGAATAGAATTTCAAGAGATTAGACAATGGGGAATGAATGAAAGACAGTGGAATGAATCTGACATAATTTTCCTGTGTACATATATGAAAACATCACAATGAATCCCACCATCATGTACACCCACAAGAATGGGGTCATAACTAGAATAGGATATATTCCATACTTATATATCAAAATGGATTCTACTATTATACATAACTAAAAAGAACCAATAACCATTTAAAAAAAAAAATCTCATTCCATGGGTGTGCTGGTTATACTCAGTTTGCTCTACCAAATCCATATCACTGCTTCCCTGCCTGGTTATGTGCCCTATGAGGCTAATCTCTATAGACTACATATCCTAGACTCCTTTGATACCGGGTTTACAGGTGGGTTTGACCAATGGAATGGGAAGGCAGGATGGGGCCAGTCTCCCTCCTTTTGCTTCTTTCCTGCTGGGAAAACCCTGAGCAGAGTACAGGAATCTTTTCCTAAGTCAGTTATGCTTTCTTCCACATTGGATTGTGGGGAAATCTAGAAGTTTCTAGGTAAAGAGGCATCAGGTTAGGCTGGTGCAATGGGGAGTCCACGTGGAAGTTATTTGTAGCAGCAAATTACCAGGTGGTATAAATCAGTCAGGCATGTCAAGATCATAGCTGAATCAGTTCTTATTAACTGAACATCAACAGCTGTTCTATTCTAATTCATGGCCTCAACTTTAGGAGTGAGTTTGAAAATCCTGCTGGAATGTTCCTTGGCAGTGAGGTCACAACATTCTAACCAACTTAAAAAAAAAAATGAAAATGAGCCAGGGACAGTGGCACACACCTGTAATCTCAGTGGCTCAGGAGACTGAGGCAGGAGGATTGCAAGTTCAAAGTCAGCCTCGCAAAAGCGAGGCACTAAGCAACTCAGTGAGACTCTGTCCCTAAATAAAATATAAAATAGGACTGGGGATATGGTCCCTGAGTTCCTAGTACCACTCCCCCCAAAAAGTGAAAAATGAAAAAAGTCTGTTACTCTGTCATCAATAGCCAAGCTAATTACTTTGAGCTTCAGTTTCTTCAACCGAAAATGTAGATGATAAATGCCTTATAATACTAAAAGTATATTAACTCAGTACATGTAATACACTTAGTACTCTGAAGGGCACCTAGCTTAAGGATGATGCTGGACTAACCAATCTATGATTAATAAGATGATTAATGAGGTAAAGAGGTATACATGCATATTCATGCATATTTACAGTCATATACCACATAATGATGTTTCATTAACATGGGCCACCTATACAACAGCGGCCAGCAGCAGTCCTATAAATCTCATGCTTACAGCATCTCTTCCTTGCATCACTTTTTCTCAGACTTGATTTAATCTCATGTTGTTTTCTTCATTATGGCCCCTAAGTATACAAAATTGACGGCTAATGTTGCCAGTAAGAGGCCACATCAAATGATTGGCCAGGAAACAAAATTAAAAGAGATTACGGACTATGAAGGTGGAAAATCAGTGATGGTTATTGCTTGCCAGTCAGGCATGTCAAGATCATTGATGCAATCTTGAAGAACAAGAACAAAGTGACAGAAGCTATTAAAAGATGTGCTTTAATAAAGGCAAGGAGACTAACAAAAATTTGAGAAGGGCTGATATCAGATATGAAGAAACTTCTAATGACCCAGATTAGAGACCAGACACAGAAGTATATCACTCTCAGCACCATGAGGACCACAGTCAAAGCAAACAGTTTGTGATGTTAAGAGAAAAGTTTGGACTCAACTACAGTGTTGAATGTACAACCAGTTCTGGGTGGCCTAAATGATTCAAGAATCTTTATCCATTACATAGTGTGAGAGTGAGCGGTGACTGCAACTGCTGATGTGAAAGCAGCTGAAGAATTTTTGGAAACCCTAGATTAGCTGATTGTGAAGGAAAATTACTTGCCAGAGCAAATCTTCAATCTGGATAAAACCTCACTCTTCTAGAAATGGATGCCCAAAAGTACTTTCATGCATAAGGAGACCAAGTCCATGCCAGGTTTCAAGGCTTATAAGGACAAGCATACTGTCTTGTTTGAGAGCAATGTTGTAGTCGACAGATTAAAGGCCTTTGTGATCTGGCACAGTGAGAACCCCAGTTCCTCCAAGCGTGTTAATAAGCACACATTGCCAATGTTCTACCAGAGCAGTAAGAAGTCATTGATGACCTAGCTCCTCTTGCAAGATGCCCTCTTGAATTCTATGCCAGTAAAATAGAGAAGTACTGTTTGGAGAATAATACACCTTTCAAGATTTTACTTATTGCTGATGATATATCCTCAAACCCTCCTTTTATTGGTGATTCTCATTCCAAATCAAAGTGACAGTTCTCCCTTCAAACTCAACCTCTTTGATCCAACCAATGTATCAGGTAGTTATAATAGCTGTTAAGGCCTACTACCTGAAGACCTTTGACCAATCTACTGTTTTAATTGAGAAAGACAGTGAGAAGACATGGGTGAAATTCTGGAACATTTACAATTGCATCAAGAACCTTTTCTGAACTGTGGTGATGTCAGCAAGGAGTGTATGAACTGAATCTGGAAGAAGACACTCAAAAGGTTCATCCATCACTTGAAAGGATTTACCAAGGATAAAAAGGTTGTGAAAATCCAGAAGGTTGTGGTTGAGAGGGCAAAAACTTGTTAGCTGTAGTTAAGGATGACATTGAGGAGCTCCCAGAGGTAGTACCTGAGGAGTTGATTAGTGGAGTTACTGGAACCAGAACAGGAACATAGAGCTAAAAAAGGAACAAAAGACAAGAAAACTACAGGAGAATAAAAAGACTCCAAAAGGAAATTCACAGTGAAGAGTATAGCAGAAGCTATTGCAGGCATCAATAAATTTCTTAAAATGTTTGGAATCATGGACTTCAACACCAAAAGGTTTTCCTTAATAGAGAGGAAAGTTAGGGTTTGGATATGAGGTGTAATCCAAAAGCTCACATGTTAGACAATGCAAGAAGGTTTAGAGGAGAAATGATTGGGTTATGAAAGTCTTAAACCAATCAGTAAATTAATCCCTGATGGGATTAACTGACTGGTAACTGGAGGTAGCTGGAGGAAGCAGTTCATTGGGGGCTTGATTATGGGGCCTATATTTTGTATCTGGTGAGTGAAGTCTCTCTCTCTCTCTTTCTCTCTCTCTTTGCTTCTTGATCATCATGTGAGCTGCTTGCCTCTGGCATACACTCCACCATGATGTTCAGGCTCATCTCCAGCCCCAAATAATAGAGCCTGCTGTTTATGGATGGGGACCTATGAAACCATGAGCCCCTGAATAAACCTTTTCTCCTCTACAATTGTGTGGTCAGGTCTTTCAGTCACAGTGGCAAAAAAAGATGACTAAAACAAGGAATATTCAGGTATATTATTTGCATACAAGCAAATCTCTAATTTAAAAAAGAAATAAAACAACAAAACACCATGTACAGCTCCTCCAGAATCACCTCCTCAAGAAAAGCTTTAGGTAAGTCCTTCAGAATGCATTCTAGAAGAAGGCATTGCTATCATAGAATATGACAGTCCCATGCATATTATTGCCCATGAAGACCTTCCTGTGAGATAATACATGGAGGTAGAAGACAGTGATACTAATGATCTTGAACCTGTGTAGGCCTAAGCCAATGTGAGTGTTTGTGTCTTAATTATTAACAAAAATGTTTAAAACATAAAAGAAAAAATTAAAAAATAAAAAAACCCTAATAGAACATAGATATAAAGAAAGAAAATGTCTTTATAGAGCTGTGAAATGTGTCTTTAAGCTAAGTGTTTTTATAAAAGAGTCAAAAAAATGGAAGTTTTAAACAAGTTTATAAAGTAAACAAATTATAGTAAACTAGGGTGAATTTATTTTTAAAGAAATAAAAATTATAAATTTAGTGTAACCTAAGTGTACAGCACTTACAAAGTCCACAGTGGTATACAGTAGTGTCCTAAACCTTCATATTCACTCAACAGTCACTCATTGACTCACCTAGAGTTGCTTCCAGTCCTGCAAAGTTCATTCATGGTAAGTGCCCTACAGAGGTGGAATATTTTATCTTTTATAGAGTTTTTACTGAACCTTTGCTATGTTTAGATATAGTTAGAGACACAAATACTTACCTTTGTGTTACAATCACAAACAATATGCAGCACAGTACCATGCCATATAGGTTTGTAGCCTAGGAGCAGTAGGCTACATCATATAGCCAAAATGTATAGTAGGCTATGCCACTTAGTTTTGTGTAGGTACACTGTGTGATGTTTGAAGAATGATGAAATCACCTAACGGCACATTTCTCAGGATGTATCCCCATCATTAAGTGATTCATGAGTGTATATATGTGTGTATTACATATGTTTATATGTGTATATATACATTTATATTTACATTTAAAATGGTCCTTTGAATATTTAATCAATATAGTAATTATATGTTTGCTATATCAATACTGAAAACATAACTTTTCAAAACAATTTGAAATACTTACTTTCATGTATTCTTTTTGAATTTACTTTCTCCATAGGAAAATTAGACCTTCTTTATTACAATGAAAAATTTTGCCTGGTAGTAATTTCAATCCTATCCCAATTCAGCCCTTCCTATTCTCAACAGTTCCATTTTTTGTGTTGGTTTTTTCTTTATCAAATCAGAGAAGAAAATACTTTCTCTGATTTTAAGAAGTCTTGAAATAGACAAGAAAAATATTTTTATATTGAAATGAACTATCTGACCACTTTATCCTCCTCTATACCTAACATCAAGTAATTACTATAATATATATTTTTTAGATTCTTTATTCACAAAAGCGATATTACAACTAGAAATTGCCATGAGTAGTCAGCAACTGTTTTTAACTGTTTTTCTTTTTTAACTAAATATTCTCTTTAAGTGCTTCAATTAACAAATGTTTAGAAAAGTAAAGAATCGTGTAAGAAATCTAGGTACAAACTTTAATTCTGCCCTTAATTTTGTAATCACCAACAATTCATTCAATTTTTGCCATCTGTTAAGGATTGGGACAGGTGATCTTTAGGGACCCTTTCATATTCAGATTCAATTATTCTCTCTTGAGATTTCTAATCAAATGATACAAAATAATACCTAATATGTATTCAGCCATTATATATTAGGTGATGCATTTAACCATCAAGCACTCCGATTTTGCACATAAGAAACAGAACAAGTGGGCTTAAGTTCCTCACTCAAGATCTTACAGGTAGTTAATGGATACCTCATAGCTTAAAATGGTCATTTTGAATTCAAATCATATTCAGTGGAATATCACTTTCTTTTATTTTTATTAAAAAATGGCTAGAAGCTTCAATGGCTGAAAAAGAAGTAAAGTTTCACAAGCAATCAGTGAGCCAATAAGTAAATAAGCAACAATTTTAGCAAGTATGAAAGACTGATAGGTATTCAAAATGTGTCAGTTAAAAATGTGGAGATATTTTAAATTCATTTATAAATAAGCTATAAATGTAACCCTGCATTTCTAGAGAACAGAACAATAATAGTCACAAGAAAAAACACCCTATTTCTGCCTCAATGGAATCAGGAATTATTTTATTCTAAGAAAATCCCCAGAGGCTGACACTTGCTGCTTATTTCCCCGCTGTGTTCCTCAGGCAGGTATTTATTTATTGTGCATTTCTGGAATTCAATGGATGGTTGGCTCATAATCTGCAAATCTTTATTTATGTGTTTATTTTATAGTCAGTAGATTGTTTTTAGGATATATTATAATGGTTTCAGAAAATTTAGATTAAATTAGTGACACTGAAATTCTTACTGGTGGAAGTTTTATAAAGATTCACAAACTCGGAGTGTTTTGGTAATTTAAAATACATATGGATAGCCTAAGAAATGTAAAATATTCTTAAATAAATGCTTAAAGATTAAATATATTTTAAATTAACTTCATAAAAGAAAATGATCAGACATCCTTATGGCATTATTTTGATGACACAAGGAATGCCTTTTACAATTTTTTTAAAATATAAGATAATATGTTCTTAGTTATTACGCAAATTTATAAAGTCGTTAAAAGAAATACCTTTTTGAGCCAGTGATTACATTTCCCTTCATACTAAGCAATGTTAGTCTAAGGAGAGTGCTATAAAAATAATCTTTTGAGTATATAGACCTTCAGCTTCCATTTCTATTTATTGATTCAAAAGCATCAGTAAATAGGAAGTCAGTAATTAGAATCAGTAAATAGAAATGATGTATCATTTCTATTTGCATAGAGTATGATGTCAGATCTTTTGACTCATTGAAATCAAAGCTCAGCATACTTCTTTCTCTAGATATAGCAACCAAAAAATATTCAGTGTCAATTGGTGAAGATAAATCTGCACAGCCATTTCAGTGGTCTCAGGCTCCCTAAAAATTAGGCATTTCAAAACCACTATATCTTCAGTTTACATATAACATGATCTAAAGGTCTTACACACACACACACACACACACACACACACTCACACAGACACACAATGCAGCCCGTTAAAACAATAATTTTATTGAATTTTGAATTTAGTAAAGTTGCAGTTACCAAATCAACACACAAAAAACAGTTGTGTGTTTACCAACATTGAATATCTGAAAAGGAAGTTAAGAAAATAATTTGATTTTCCATAACATTAGAAAAATGAAATACTTAGGAATAAACATTGTCAAGGAGATAAAAGACTTACAAATGAAAACTATAAAACACTGTTGCAGAAATTAAAGATACAAAGAAACAGAAAGGCATCCTGTATTCATGTACTAGAAGACCTAATATTGTTAAGATATCTATATTATCCACAGAGGTGCATGGACTCAATGCAATCCTTATCAAAATTCCAACAGCGTTTTTAAGATGAATAGAAAACTTCTCAAAGGATCATGAGTAGGCAAAACAATTTTGAAAAAAAAGAACAGAAATGTAAGACTCACATTTTCTGACTTTAAAGCATATTACAAAGCAACAGTAATAAATGAAAGCATGATCTTATAATAAAGACAGAAAAATAGAACAATGTAATGAATAGAAAGCCCCAAAATAAACCTTCATTTAAAAAAAAAAAAAAAAAAAAACTTTGGAACCAATAAACAATTATAGAAAAGTTTTAGGATAGTAATTTACCATACAAAAGTCAATTATTTTTCTATATATCAGCAATGAACAATAGTAACTTGAAATTTAAAATACAATATCATTTACATTAGAAATCCAAAATTGAAATACTTAGGTGTATTTTCAGGACATCTATTCTTCCCAACTTGATCCAAAGATTTAGATTTAGTTAATCCCAATCAAAATCCCATAAAGTTATTTTATAAATACTAGCAAAATGTTTCTAACGATTATATAGAGAAACAAAGGATTCAGAATAGTCAACACAATATTAAAGGAGAAGAAAAGAGTTGGAAGACCAACACTTCCCAACTTCAGGATTTAATATATAAAGTTACAATAATTAAAACAGTGTGCTATTGGTGGAAGAATAGACAAACAGATCAATGGAACATAATGGAGAGCTGAAATATAGACCCATGTAGATATAGTCAACTGATCTTTGACAAATGAACAAAGGCAATAAAACGCAGAAAAGATCATTTTTTAACAAGCGTATTTGGAACAACCAGGCATACACATGAAAAAAAAATCTGCACACAGGGGCACAGAGACCTTAACACCCTTTACAAAAATTAACATGGCTCACAAACCTAAATTTAAAAGGCAAAACTATAAAATTCCTATAACATAAGAGAAAAATCTACATGACTTTGGGTTTGGTGAATGACTGTTTAGATATCACCATGAGCAAAATTCATAAAAGTAAGAAGAACTAAATTTAATTAAAATTAAAATTTCTGCCATATGAAAGACAATACGAGGCGATAAAAAGAGAAGTGTGTGGTGATGCACTCCTGTAGTGCCAGCAACTCAGGAGACTGAGGCAGAAGGATTGCAAGTTTGAGGCCAGACTCAGAAACTTAGGGAGTCTCTGGCAACTTGGCAAACTCAAAATTAAAAAAAAGGACTGGGGATGTTTCTCAGTGGTTAGGCATCTCTGTGTTCAATCCCCAGTACCAAAAGTTGGGGGGTGTTTTAGTCAGCTTTTTCACTGCTGTGACTAAAGGATCTGACAAGAACAATTTTAGGTGAGGAAAAGTTTATTTGGGGGCTCACAGTTTCAGAGTTCTCAATCCACAGGTAGCAGACTCCATTCCTTGGGGCTTGAGGTGAGACTGAACATCATGGAAGAAGAGTGTGGCAGAGGGAAACAGCTCACATGATGATCAGGAAGCAGAGAGAGATTTCCACTTGGCAAATAAAAATATATACCCCAAAGCCACACCCCTAGTGCCCCACCTCCTCTGGCCAGACCCCACCTGCATTCAGTTACCACTCAATTAATCCCATCTGGTGATTAATTCACTGATTGGATTAAGGCTCTGGTAACTCAATTATTTCTTCTCTGAACCTTCTTCCATTGTTTCACACATGAGCTTTTGGGGGACACCTCACATCCAAACCATAAGAGGAAACTTGAAAGAAATATTTACAAAAGATATATCTACTGAAGCATAGTCATCCAATATATAAAAAGAACTCTTGAAACTCAATAGTAAGAAATAGAAACTGAATAGAAATAAGATGTGAAGAAATTGGAATGCTTGTGCATTTTTGACATTAGTATTATGTGGAACAACCATTATGGAAAACAACATGACATTTTCTCAAAAATTAAAAATAGAATTTGACACCCTCTTCTTATAAAAATTATTCAACAAATTAGGAATAGAAGAATTTTCCTTAATAAAGTCCTAGATGAAAATGTCATAGTGAGTATCATATTAAATGAGGAAAGAGCAAAAGCTTTTCCTCTGAATTCACAAGGCATGGAGAGTTGGGGATGTAGCTTAGTTGCAGAGCTCTTGCCTAGCACGTACAAAGTTCTAGGTTCAATTTAAAAAAAAAAAAAAAACATGAATATCCACTTTGGCCAATTCTATTCAACATAGCACTGATAGACTTAGAAGGTATATGAATTGGAATAAAAAAAGTAATTTTACTGCTTGCAGATCATATATTCTTATATGTAGAAAACACTTAAAATTTCATGAAAAACTGGTGGAATTACTAAATATTTCCAACAAAGTAAAAAGATATAAAATATATAATATATAGACATAAATTTCACTTCTATACATGAACAATTTGAAAAGTCAATTAGGAAAAGAATTCAATTTACGAAAGCATCAACTTAGACATTAAGTTAACCAAGGAGGTGAAAGACTGATACACTGAAAACTATAAGTCATTGCTGAAAGAAATTAAGCAAGTCACAAATAAATAGAAATATATCCCATGTTCAGGTATTGGAAAACTTAATATTATTAAGATGCCAATACTATCCAAGGCAATCTACAGATTCAGTGCCATTCCAATCAAAATCCCAAAGATTCTTTTGCAGAAATGAAAATATTGCTAAAATCCACAAGGAATTGCAAGAGACACCAAATGCCCAAAATAATATTGAAAAAGAACAGATAGAGGATTCAGTCTTCCTGATTTCATGACTTGCTATATCAGTACTACACTGAAAATGGTCAGCTACCAACAGATACATGGACCAATAGAATTTAATAAAGAAACTAGAAATAAACCATGATGTACTTGGTCAAATGATTTTTTACAAGGGTGCCAAAACCATTCAGTGGAGAAAAGACTGTCTTGTTTCTAAAGAGTGCTGAGGAAACTTAACATACACATGTAATAAAAAGGAATTTGAACCCTTACCTAAATCCATACACAAAAAATAAGTCAAAATGTATCAAAGGCAAATGTTAAGACCTAAAGTTATAAAACTGTTAGAAGAAAACAGAACAAATGTTTCACAACACTGAATTTGGTCATGCTTGTTTGGACATGACACCAATAACACAGGTAATAAAAGAAAAAATACACAAATCGGATTTCATGAAAAATTTTAAAATGTGTGCATCAGAAGATAATATCAATAGAGTAAAAAGGCAACTCAGAGTAGGAGAAAATATTTGCTAACAATATATCTCATAAAGGGTTAATCCAAAATATATAAGGAATTCCCACCAGTCAATACAAAAATAAAAGAGCAAAAAAATCTGAATAGACGTTTTCGCCAAAGACATATGAATGGTCAGCAGAAATGTGAAATGTCCTCAACATTGTTGATCAGGAAAATGCAGATTGGTACCACAATGAGATATCACCTCACGTGTGTTTGGATAACTTTTATCAACAAAACAAGAAATAAGTGTTGGCTAGTGAACGGAGGAAAGAGAATCCTTACACACAGTTGGTTGATATGTAAATTGTTTCAGCAATTATGGAAATATGGATATCCCTCACAAAATTAAAATTGTTCTACCCCACAATCCAACAATCCCACTTATGGGTCTATATTCAAGGGAAATAAAATCACAGAGATATCTGCATTCCCATGTTCATTGAAACATTATTCAAAATAGCCAAGATCTGGAAACAACTGTAGTGTCCATCAAATGATGAATGGATAAAGAAAGTATGATACAGTCAGGTGTGGTGGCACACCCTGTAATTCTAATGACTCAGGAGGCTGAGGCAGGAGAGGTACCAGTTCAAAACCAGTCTCAGCAATTTACAGAGACCCTGTCTCAAAATAAAATTAAAAAGGGCTGGGGTTGTAGCTCAGTGGTAAAGTGCCTCTGGGTTCATTTCCCAGTACAGAAAGAAAGAAAGAAAGAAAGAAAGAAAGAAAGAAAGAAAGAAAGAAAGAAAGAAAGGAAGGAAGGAAGGAAGGAAGGAAGGAAGGAAGGAAGGAAGGAAGGAAGGAAGGAAGGAAGGAAGGAAGGAAGGAAGGAAGGAAAAGAAAAGAAAGAAAATGAAATGAAACACACACACAAATATAATGGAATATTATTTAACCTTTTAAGAGGAGACAATCCTACCATTTCTGATAAAATGAATGAAACTGGAGGACATTTGAATAAATGATTATTAGCCAGGAACAGAATTGGTAAATAGATATCTAATGTACAGTATGATGACTATAGTTAATAATACTATATTGATTTCTTGAAATTAGATAAGGGTGCTGATTTTAATTGTCCTCGCCTTATACACACAGGTTAGAAATGGTTACTACATATGAATGTGATAGTTAAATTTCATAATAATCATTACAAAGTTTATACATAAAATAAATCATTTGTACACTTTGAATATATACAAGTTTTATATGTAAAGCTGGTGGGAAACGAAGGAAATTATTTTTGGTATTGTTTTTCTTCGGGGATGTGAATCAAACCCAGGCCCTTGAGCATGCTAAGCATGTGTTCCACCACTGGGCGTATTATACTCACAACACCATGGAAATTCTGACATACCCTACAAGATTCATGGATGTAGCTAAAGAACATTATGTTAGGTGAAATAAGCCAGTCACCAAGAGACAAATGCTGTATTATTCTACTTTTGTGAGGTACTTAATGTAGTCAAAATCACAGATACAGAAAGTGAAATGCTGATTACCAGGGACTGGGGGAGAGTTTAATGAATAGTTTCAGATTTGTGAGTTGGAAAAGTTCTGGTGATCTATTTCAAAACAATATGAACATACATAAGACTACTTAACTGTACACTTACAGATGGTTAAGATGATACATTTTATGTTTTGTAGGATTTGTGGCAATTAAAAATATATTTATAATAATTTGATGAGAATATTTTTTGTTGAACTATCCTCTTACAAGGGAATACAGTTCCTAATATCATTTAGTAAGTTTTATCCACAGCACTCACGTAGCCTATGAAATTTATTTTTAGAGCATTGATCTCAGGAAATGTACCTTCAAATGAAAAATGAATGACTTTTTCCTTTGGTATGTACAGTAGACTCACAAAACTGAGTGGTTATTTTGCTATCAGTACCATGAAAAGTAGCATTCATTTTCCATTTTCAGCCTTCTTTAGAGAAGAAATTTTGGAATATGGTGCATCTTTGTCTCTAAGAAAATTTTTAAAAATTCTAAATGTTTGTGAAGAGACCACTGTAAATAAGGCTACTAATCTTTTCCGTGATTAGGTCTACTTTTCACATCGTGACAAAAATAAACCCCTCCTCAATAGACAGCCATTTATTCTTAGGTCAGAAGATTTTATCCACCAAATTGGTAGTATACAGAATACTCTATTCTCTTAAATTGAGTTATTTCATATTTTAGGTGTTGATCACAAGTTAGTATTGTAGTTTCTCAGAAGAAATTAGTACAATTCAGGGTTTGTTTCTTTTATTACAACTGTAGGTATAAATTGAACTTCAAAAGCTATTTTGTTGCTGGTAAAATACAAGCCTCTTAGCAGCATTTTATACAATAAAGAATTTTCTCCTCTTTAAAAAATATTGCTTGTAAACATGCATCATAACTTTTACCCACGATGGAGGAGTCTTCACACTCTTCCTTATAAGAAATCACTATGTTCTGCTCATTTCATCAAATAACATTATTAAATCCATTTTTTTACAAACAGCTGGTGTTGGGCACATTAAGACAATATACTCTGGAACATGTCCTGGAGTTATATACAAGCTTATCATCCTCCTAACAGTGATCTTCAGCAAACTGCTTAAATTTTTATGACATAGGTTCCTAAAAATGGGCACAACAATAATGCTATTGATATGGTTGTTGTATGAAGTAACATTATGTAAAAAGCTACAATGGATTTGGTGCAGACTGCTAAATAATACTAGCTATTATCAAAATTGCCCCATTATCATTATTATAATTTCAAGCCCTGTGGTCTCATCAGTGATGATCTGCAACAATCTCTGAATTGGCTCAGTTCAATTCCAAATATCCTTGAGTGATCAATCTACAGTGCAAGTCTGACCACATCACTTCTACTTTTCAAATATGTCTACAGCTTCTTACCATTAGCAAGACAAAAAGGAGCAAAAGAAGAGCCTGTATGTCCGGTTGCCATATTCCCTCTTCAGTCCTATCTCATACCATTCAGCCTCTCATGTTACATTCCAATAGCAGTTAACTGTTTATATTTCCCAAGGTAAGTTATGTTATGTTGTGCCTTCATTTAAGCATTCATGCTGTGTCCACCTACATTTCTTTGAGCACTTTCTCTAGCCACTAGGGCCCATTTTCTTACCTGCATGGTAAGCAAAAGTGCTGAGGAATCAATACCTCACAGGTGAAATACTCAATTGTTGACTAATAGGAACTGGAACTGGAACTACAGTTCCCTCCCCTTCTAAGAATCACTTAGGAATAACTCCGCACTATCCTCCAGAATTCCCCAGCAGAATCAGGCTCAAGTTACTCACAATAACTACTTAAAAACAAACTATTAATCCCCATCTCTTCACTACTTTTCTTCTTCATTTGATGGGTCCTCATGCTTCCTCCCAAAAAAAGTGCCTATTTTTGAATCCTAGAGTGGGAGTCTGTTTTGGGGAGACTCCAAACTAAAATACCTACTTACTTAAAATTACTGACACTATGGCCAGAATTCAAAAAATCTCATCACTAAACACAATCGAAATTCGTTTCTCATTTTTGTGAAGTCTAATAAAGACTGATCAGTCCTTCTCAAGACATATTGTAGCCATACCACTGGGACACACAGTTTACCAAGTCATGGCAACAACCCCACTCTTAAATGCCTTAGTTTAAGAAGGAACTTGTACTGCTTTCATTCATCGTCTATTAGCCAGAACTAGTCACATGACCAAACCAAACTACAAAGCAGGTAGTAAAATATAGATGAGATAATTGGTGAGCACTCACTGTTTTTCACCTACCTAGCCTCTATGTTTTTTTGATGAAGTCAATTGTGGCTCAACATTAGCGCATTACACTAGATCAGAGATTTTTCTTATGTGATATTATAGTACTTTTTATAATTCTCTATTCATTGTACCAACATAATTTGTTTTTGTCAATCAGAATGAACTTCTACCTAGTGAGCTCTATGACTGTTGAGATCATATCTTGCTTTGTATGTGTGTGTGTGTGTGTTGCTGGGTATTGAACCCAGGGCCTTGTGCATGCGAGGCAAGCCCTTTACCAACTGAGTTATATCCCCAACCCCTTGCTTTTCTTTTAATCCCAACCTTTTCAATTTTAATTTTTCATAAAAGTAGTGTATATTTAAGAAACATAACATGGTCTTTTGAAATACATACACATAACGAACTAATTACTATTGTCAAGCTAATTAACATCCATTTATTCACAGTTATAATTTTTTATATGTGGTTTAATGTAGTCACACTTTTTTAGTTTTGCTTTGTTGCCTGTGCCTTTCTTGCTGTTATATCCATAAACTCCTTGCCAAAGCCAATTTCAAGAAGCACTGCTCCCCCATACCAGCCTCCATTTTTCTGTTGGAGTTTACAGTTTCAATGTATTATATTCTTGAAAATTGCTAAGATAGTAGATGTTAAGTGTTCACTGGACTGGGAGTGTCGCTTAGTGGTAGAGTACATTTCCAACAGAACAAGGCCCCGGGTTCCATCCCCAGCATCATGATAAAAAACATGTTCCCACTACAAAATATGGTAAGTATGTGAAGTAATGTATATGCTATTTAGCTCAATTTATCCATTCCATAATATATACATATTGCAAATGTCATATTGTACATAATGAATATATAAAACTCTTATTTTCCCATTATAATATTATTACAGTGCTGGGTATTGAACCCAGAACCTTGTGCTTGCAAGGCCCATTAAATTTTTAAATAAAAAGATTAGGGTACGATTTCATTCTTTTGCCTGTGGACATCAATTTTACCAACAACATTTATCAAAGAGATTATCTTTTCCTGTGTCTTCTTTGGGAATTTTCAAAAATTAGATGACCAAATATACTGCTTTTATGTCTGATCTCTATTTTGTTCCATTGTTCATTCTATTTTAATGCCAATTATTACTGCCTTGATTATTACTGTTTTGTAATATATTTTGAAATAAGAAAGTATGATACCTCCAGCTCTGATGTTTTTAAATCAAAATTATTTTGTTATGCCTGGCTCTTTTGTAATTCCATACATATTTTAGAAAGATTTTTTCCTATTTCTGTGAAAAATTTTGGAGTTTCGTTAGGGATTATGTTGAATCTATATATTGCTTTGGGTGGTATGGACATCGTAGCAATAGATTTTTCTTATCTAGAAATTTGTTTTGACAGTATTTTACAAAACATTATGATTTTACTAATCAAATTTCATAAACTTTTAGGCATATATTCCATGGTTCTTAGAACAGAAATCAATGAATAGATGGGAAGATCAGAAAGGAACTCAGGGATTATGTTTTATCCATCTTTCTTTCAAAGCACCTGTCCAATTTTCTGGCATTGCTGGAAAAAGGCAGAAGAAATGTAACTTTAAAATAGAGATAATACTACTACAAAGCAATAATAACAAAAATGGCATGGTATTGGTACCAAAATAGACAGGTAGGTCAATGGTACAGAATAGAGGACATGGACACAAACCCAAAAATACTCAATTTTCTCACAGTAGACAAAGGTGCCAAAAATACGCAATGGAGAAAAGATAGCCTCTTCAACAAATGGTGCTGGGAAAACTGGAAATCCATATACAACAAAATGAAATTAAACCCCTATCTCTCACCCTGCACAAAAATCAACTCACAATGGATCAAGGACCTCAAAATCAGACCAGACACCCTGCACCTTATAGAAGAAAAAGTAGGTACAAATCTTCAACATGTCAGCTTAGGATCAGACTTCCTTAACAGGACTCCCATAGCACAAGAAATAAAAGCAAGAATCAACAACTGGGATAGATTCAAAAAAAGCTTTCTCTCAGCAAAGGAAACTATCAGTAATGTGAAGAGAGAACCTACAAAGTGGGAGAAAATCTTTGCCACTCATACTTCAATAGAGCACTAATTTCCAGAATATATAAAGAACTCAAAAACTCTACACCAAGAATACAAATAATCCAGTCAACAAATGGGCTAAGGAAATGAACAGACACTTCACAGAAGAAGATGTACAAGCAATCAACAGATATATGAAAAAATGTTCAACATCTGTAGTAATATGAGAAATGCAAATCAAAACTACCCTAAGATTCCATCTCACCCCAATTAGAATGGCGATTATCAAGAACACAAGCAACAATAGGTGTTGGCGAGGATGTGGGGAAAAGGTACACTCATACATTGCTGGTAGGGTTGCAAATTAGTGCAGCCACTCTGGAAAGCAGTATGGAGATTCCTCAGAAAGCTTGGAATGGAACCACCATTTGACCCAGCTATCCCACTCCTTGGCCTATACCAAAAGGACTTAAAATCAGCATACTACAGAGATACAACCACATCAATGTTCATAGCTGCTCAATTCACAATAGCCAGATTGTGGAACCAACCTAGATGCCCTTCAGTTGATGAATGGATAAAGAAACTGTGATATATATATATATATATATATATATATATGTATATATATACACACATACACACACAATGGAATATTGCTCAGCCATAAAGAATGATAAAATGATGGCATTTGCAGGCAAATGGATGAAATTGGAGAATATCATGCTAAGTGAGATAAATCAATCTCAAAATACCAAAGGACGAATGATCTCGCTGAAAAGTGGATGAGGACATATAATGGGGGATGGGAGGGTTTAGGTTTAGGGTTAGGGTTAGGTTTAGGGTTAGGGTTAAGGAGGGGGACAAGAATGGAGGAAGGAAGGACTGTATAGAAGGAAAAGAGGGTGGGAGGGGTGGGGGGAAGGGAAAAAATAACAGAATGAATCAAACAACATTACCCTATGTAAATTTATGATTACACAAATGGTATGCCTTGACTCCATGTACAAACAGAGAAGCAACATGTATCCCATTTGTTTACAATAAAAAATAATAGAGATTATATCAAGTGGCTTTTACCTCTACTATAAGACTAACAGGAAAATGTCCACATTTTATACTAATAACTGTGGTTTACATTTGGTTGTTTTCTAGTATACTTGAGTGATAATGATGTAATTTTCTGTGACATAGTTAAATATTATTTGTCTCTAATTTTTTTCAACAATTATCAAATTATTAGGAGTAATTTATGAACACAATTGCCTCTTTCTCGACAGTACATAATCTTTTGGGAGAGAGTCAGGATTAAGTAATCTATTTCATATTTACATGGGCCATACTAAAAAAGATGAAAATAATCTAAACGAAAAGAAAAAGACCTTGTGTGCAATGGCTTCTAATTGAAGTAGTGTGGTCAGCTTCAGAACCCGAATATCCCTTCTAAGGAAAAAAACAAAATGTTGCATAAAATATAAACATCTTTTTAAAATATTACCATTGATTTGGCAAGAAATAAAGAATAGATAAACGACAAAGAATAAAATGAAAACAGAAATCCTGGGATGTAATAGAGAAATAAAAGCAACCTTTATCCTCAGGGCATCTGTATACCTTGGCAACCTTGAGTAGAACAGTATGTGCCTGTGAGAAAGGCATAGGGACCAGAGCAGAGCCTAAGGCTTGCCCAAGGCCGGCCTCTAATACAAGTCCCAGGATAAAGCTAGTACACAAAAGGGATAGACCTTTTGTGTATCAGTAATGAGAAATAAACCTGGCACAACAAGGGGATGGCAGGAAGATTTGCCTATCTTGATATGCACCTTGGATGGGGCCGGGTGGGTATGGGGGATAAACAATTCTCTCTGAGAGTTCTTAAACACAATCAGTCTTCACACAAATTTGCACCTAAATTCACATAACCATAAACCTCAAGAGGAATATTAAAGATTACTGTCTGGACCCCCAAATGACTGCAGAACCACATAAATTGTCTTTGGGGGAAACAATTGCAACCCAGTCCACAAAGAATTTGCATTGATAATAATGTAAGGAGCATGAGCTCATAGAAATAGAAATAAAAAGGCACAAGAAATTACTTACTATACCTAAGAGGCAGCAAATGAACGTAGAAAGAAATCCAATGTTGGAATCATCAGATCCAGAATACAAAACAAAACAAAACAAACTTATTACATGAAATAGAGGTTTATAAATTTAAATGAGGAATAAGAAATAAAACAAACTTCTAAGTAGATTTGAAATAGAGCAAAAAGAATTTGTGGAAATGAAAATTATAATAATTAAAATGAAACGTTAAAGTGAGTTAAAGAGCAATTTGAACAATTGATGAGAGGAGAAACAAATGAAAAATAAATCCATAAAAATGCTCCAGAATGCATCTCAGAGAGATAAACTGTTGAAAAATGTGAATGAGATTAAATAAATTATGCATGTAAAATGAGAGCTCCATATAATGATGAAAAGTTTTAATTTTCCAGAGATAATAATGATTCTTAACTCATATGTGCCTAATAATATAGCCTCAAACTATATAAAGCACAATTGACAAAATTAATTGGGGACTTTCAAAGACACTATCATATTGAGAGACTTTAACTTATATCTTTAGTAGCTGATGGATCAAATAGATACAAAAAAAAAAACACAAAATACTTAATATTTGGAAACCACCATAAATACTTTTGATCTAATCAATGTATATGCAACATTACATTTTGAAGAATGCAATGTTTGAAGAATGGGTTTTCTGCGAGAACTTGAAGAACATTGTGAATATTAACCATGTTAATATTCCACAAAGAAAATGCCAATACATTTTTTGTCTTGCTTTCCTTTTACTCCTATTCAGTCTATTCCCAACTCTACAAGAGTAATTCTATGAGTTGGATGAGACACCTCTGTTCAGATTCTTCCAGTGGCATCCTGTCTGTGTCTCTGACCTCATCTCCTTTTCTTTCCCTCACTCAGTTGGCCTCAGTCACACTAGCCTCTGTTATTTTATTATCAAATTGAGTCTGATTGCACTTCAGGTCTTTTTACAGATGCTACTTTTACTGAGACTTTCACCAAGAACCTTTTCATAATTCAATTCAGATTTTTCCACCCCATTTTATTTTTCCTGAGACATTTAACACCATCTAAAATATTACTATTACTTATTTTATCATATATCTACCTTATCTACTACATTAACTCCTAGAACCTACAGTTTTTATTCTATCTTATTTTCTGTGACTTAAGACTAGACTACTAGACTCTTTCTGATGCTGTGTGTGTGTGTGTGTGTGTGTGTGTGTGTGTGTGTGTGTGTATGAATTTGGATTTTTTTTCAGTACTTGGGGTTAAACCTAGGACTTCATACATGCCAGGAAAATGCTTTACCACTGAGCTACATCCCCAGCCCTTTTAAGTTTTATTTTGAAATAGCATCTAATGAAGTTTCTCAGGCTGGCCTTGCACTTTGGTCCTTCTGCCCCAGCCTCTGGAGTAATTGGGATTACAGGCATGCACCATCGGGCCCAGATGAATTTGGAAATTTAAAAGCTCTTTAATATAATCTTTGAGTGAGAAAAATCATAATGAAATTATAAATTATGTAAAACTAAATATCAAAATTATATAAATTAAAATGGTTAGGTGTAGCTCAAATGGTACTTAGAGGAACTTTTAAAGATCAGTGTGCGTGATACAAGATGGCAGACTAGAGGAAGACTGCATCTCCAATCGCACCAGAACCCAGGATTCAAGAAGGGGAGACACTGAGAGACTCGGACTAAAATAGAGCCATGGGGTGAGTCTCCCCCACCGGGTGAAGCTCGGCCTGGGAGGCAGGCCCGGATAGGGGCGGCTTCTCAGAGCAGGGCGGGGAACTAGAGTCTTCCCCAGGGAGCCCTGCTCACTCCGGTGGTGGACTGCTCCCACATGGCCAGCTTCTCGGAGCAGGCCACCCAGTGAGAGCCTTTCTGCACAGAACCAGCTCCAAGTCCCGCCAGCAGTGAGCTCTGGCCCACAGGCAGCTTCAGGGACCAACACAGGGCAACCAGGGACTTCCCCAAGCAGCCCTGCTCCCTCCGGCGGCAGGCTCCTTTCACGGCCAGCTTCTCAGAGCAGACTGCCCAGTGAGAGCCTTTCCACACAGAGCCAGCTCCAAGCCCTGGGACCAGTACTGGGCTAGAGGCAGCTTTCTTCAGAAGAACTGAATTATCAAGTTCCTCCAAGACTTCAGGCTACTGAAGGCTAAGAGGTGATATACTGGAAATCTACAAGGACACTATAAATAGATTAATATCTCAGAGTCCCACTGACATCTGACCAATATGAGAAAACAAGAGAAGAAAATGTCCCAAACAAATCTAGATACTATATCAATAAAACCCAATGACAGCACAGCAGAAGAAATGTCAGAAAGGGAGGTCAGAATGTACATAATTAAAACAATCAGGGAAGCAAATGAGGAGATGAAAGAGCAAATACAGGCATTGAAGAAGGAGATGAAAGAGCAAATGCAGGCATTAAATGATCGCACCAATCAACAGTTAAAAGACCAAATACGGGAAGCAAGAGATCATTTCAATAAAGAGTTAGAGATACTGAAAAAAAAGAACAAACAAACAGAAATCCTTGAAATGAAGGAAACAATAAACCAAGTTAAAAACTCCATAGGAAGGATAACCAATAGGACAGAACACCTGGAAGACAGAACCTCAGACATTGAAGAAAAAATATTTAATCTTGAAAACAAAGTTGAACAAACAGAGAAGATGGTAAGAAATCATGAACAGAATCTACAAGAATTATGGGATATCATGAAAAGGCCAAATTTAAGAATTATTAGGATTGAGGAAGGCTTAGAAAAACAAACAAAAGGAATGAACAATCTATTCAATGAAATAATATCAGAAAATTTCCCAAATCTGAACAATGAAATGGAAAACCAAGTACAAGAGGTTTATAGGACTCCAAATATACAAAATTACAATAAACCCACACCAAGGCACATTATTATGAAAATACCTAACATACAAAATAAAGACAGAATTTTAAAGGCGGCGAGAGAAAAGAATCAAATTACATTCAGGGGAAAACCAATAAGAATGTCAGCAGATTTTTCAATCCAGACCCTAAAAGCTAGAAGGGCCCGGAACAACATTTACCAAGCCCTGAAAGAAAACGGATGCCAACCAAGAATCTTACACCCAGCAAAACTTACTTTCAGATTTGACTATGAGAAAAGATCCTTCCATGATAAACAAAAGCTAAAGGAATTTACAAAAAGAAAGTCGGCATTACAGAACATTGTCAGCAAAATATTCCATGAGGAAGAGATGAAAAACAACGATGCCAATCAGCAACAGGAGGAACTAGCCTAAAGGAATAGCCAAATAAAGGACAAACCAAATCATGTCAAAAAACAAAAATGAGTTAAATGACTAGGAATACAAATCATATCACAATAATAACCCTGACTGTTAATGGCCTGAACTCATCAATCAAAAGACATAGACTGGCAGATTGGATTAAAAAGAAAAATCCAACAATATGCTGCCTGCAAGAGACTCACCTCATAGAAAGAGATACCCATAGACTAAAGATGAAAGGATAAGAAAAAACATACCATGCACACGGACACAGCAAAAAAGCTGGAGTATCCATCCTCATTTCAGATAATGTGGACTTCAAGCCAAAACTAGTCAGAAGGGATAAAGAAGGACATTACATACTGCTTAAGGGAAGCATAAATCAGCAAGACATAACAATCATAAATATCTATGCCCCGAACATTGGCTCATCCATGTACGTCAAATAAATCCTTCTCAATTCCATAAATCAAATAGACCACAACACAATAATACTAGGAGATTTTAACACACCTCTCTCACCGCTGGATAGATCGTCCAAACAAAAATTGAATGAAGAAACCATATCTCAATAACACAATCAACAATTTAGACTTAACCAACATATATAGAATATACCATCCAACAAAGAACGAATTCACTTTCTTCTCAGCAGCACATGGATCCTTCTCTAAAATAGAACATATTATATGCCACAAAGCTACTGTTAGCAAATACAAGAAGGTAGAGATGCTACCTTGTACTCTATCAGATCATAATGGATTGAAATTAGAAATAAATGACAGAATAAAAAACAGAAACTTCTCCAATACCTGGAGATTAAATAATACACTATTATATGATGAATGGATAATAGAAGACATCAGGAGGGAAATAAAAAAATTCTTAGAAGTAAACGAGAACAAAGACACATCATATCAAAATCTCTGGGACACTATGAAAGCAGTACTCAGAGGAAGATTTATTGCATGGGGCGCATTCAACAAAAGAAGTAGAAATGAACAAATAAACGACTTTACACTACAGCTCAAAGCCCTAGAAAAAGAAGAGTAGACCAACACCAAAAGTAGTAGAAGACAGGAAATAGTTAAAATCAGAGCTGAAATCAACGAAATTAAAACAAAAGAAACAATCGGAAAAATTAACAAAATAAAGAGTTGGTTCTTTGAAAAAATAAACAAAATTGATAAACCCTTAGCCAACACTAACAAAGAGAAAGAGGGAGAAAACTCAAATTACTAAAATTCAGAATGAACAAGGAAATATCACAACAGACAAGAGTGAAATACAAAACATAATTAGAAGCTATTTTGAATATCTATACTGCAACAAAACAGAAAACCTCGAAGACATCAACAAGTTCCTAGAGACATATGAATTACCTAAACTGAACAAGGAGGACATACACAGCTTAAATAAATCAATTTCAAGCAATGAAATAGCAGAGGTCATCAAAAGCCTACCAACAAAGAAAAGTCTGGGACCAGATGGGTTCTCAGCTGAGTTCTACAAAACCTTTAAAGAAGAGCTCATTCCAATACTCCACAAAGTATTCCAAGAAATAGAAGAGGAGGGAACCCTCCCAAACTCATTCTATGAAGCCAATATCACCCTGATACCTAAACCAGACAGAGACACATCAAGGAAAGAAAATTTCAGACCAATATCCTTAATGAACATCGACCCAAAAATTCTCAACAAAATTTTAGCAAATCGCATATAAAATATATTAAAAAGATAGTGCACCACGATCAAGTGGGTTTTATCCCAGGGATACAAGGTTGGTTCAACATCCGGAAATCAATAAATGTCATTCACCATATCAACAGACTTAAAGTTAAGAATCACATGATTATTTCAATAGATGCAGAAAAAGCATTCGATAAAACACAGCATCCCTTCATGCTCAAAACACTAGAAAAAATTGGGGTAGTGGGAACATTCCTTAACATTTTAAAGGCCATCTACGCTAAGCCCATGGCCAATATCATTCTAAATGGTGAAAAACTGAAAGCATTCCCCCTAAAAACTGGAACAAGGCAGGGATGCCCTCTTTCACCACTTCTATTCAACATCGTTCTTCAAACTCTAGCCAGAGCAATTAGACAAACCAAAGAAATTAAAGGGAAACGAATTGGAAAAGAAGAACTCAAACTATCCCTGTTTGCTGATGACATGATTATATATTTAGAGGAACCTGGAAATTCCACCAGAAAACTCTTAGAACTCATAAGTGAATTCAGTAAAGTAGCAGGTTATAAGATCAATGCTCATAAATCCAATGCATTTTTATACATAAGAGATGAATCTTCAGAAAGAGAAATTAGGAAACCTACCCCATTCACAATAGCATCGAAAAAAATAAAATACTCGGGAATCAATCTCACAAAACAGGTGAAAGACCTCTACAATGAGAACTACAGAACACTAAAGAAAGAAATTAAAGAAAACCTTAGAAGATGGAAAGATCTCCCATGTTCTTGGATAAGCTGAATTAATATTGTCAAAATGGCCATACTACCTAAAGTGCCATACAGATTCAATGCAATTCCAATTAAAATCCCAATGATGTACCTTACAGAAATAGAGCAAGCAATTATGAAATTCATCTGGAAGAATAAAAAACCCAGAATAGCTAAAGCAATCCTCAGTAGAAAGAGCGAAGCAGGGGGTATCGCAATACCAGATCTTCAACCCTAATACAAAGCAATAGTAACAAAAACGGCATGGTATTGGTACAAAAATAGACAGGTAGGTCAATGGTACAGAATAGAGGACATGGACATAAACCAAATAAATACAATTTTCTCACACTAGACAAAGGGGCCAAATATATGCAATGGAGAAAAGATAGCCTCTTCAACAAATGGTGCTGGGAAAACTGGAAATCCATATACAACAGAATGAAATTAAACCCCTATCTCTCACCCTGCACAAAACTCAACTCAGAATGGATCAAGGACCTCAGAATCAGACCAGAGACTCTGCATCTTATAGAAGAAAAATTAGGTCCAAACCTTCAACTTGTTGGCTTAGGATCAGACTTCCTTAACAGGACTCCCATAGCACAAGAAATAAAAGCAAGAATCAACAACTGGGATAGATTCAAACTAAAAGGCTTTCTTTCAGCAAAGGAAACTATCAGTAATGTGAAGAGAGAGCCTACAGAGTGGGGGAATATCTTTGCCACTCATACTTCAGACAGAGCACTAATTTCCAGAATATATAAAGAACTCAAAAAACTCTACACCAGTAATACAAATAATCCAATCAACAAATGGGCTAAGGAAATGAACAGACACTTCACAGAAGAAGATGTACAAGCAATCAACAGATATATGAAAAAATGTTCAACATCTCTAGTAATAAGAGAAATGCAAATCAAAACTACCCTAAGATTCCATCTCACCCCAATTAGAATGGCGATTATCAAGAACACAAGCAACAATAGGTGTTGGCGAGGATGTGGGGAAAAAGGTACACTCATACATTGCTGGTGGGGTTGCAAATTAGTGCAGCCACTCTGGAAAGCGGTATGGAGATTCCTTAGAAAGCTTGGAATGGACAAATGATCTCGCTGATAAGCGGATGAGGACATATAATGGGGGGGAGGGGTTAACGTTAGGGTTAGGGTTAGGTTTAGGATTAGGGTGGTAAGAATGGAGGAAGGAAGGACTGTATAGAGGGAAAAGATGGGTGGGAGGGGTGGGGGAAAGGGAAAAAAATAACAGAATGAATCAAACAACATTGCCCTATGTAAATTTATGATTACTCAAATGGTATGCCTTGACTCCATGTACAAACAGAGAAACAACATGTATCCCATTTGTTTACAAAAAAAAAAAAAAGAAATCACACATCTATATCATATTGGGCTAATTTTCAGCTGTGGTACAAGCTTAACCAAAGTAAATAAATAAATAAGTAAATAAATAAAGTTCAGTGTGTATATTAGAAAATAATATTTTAAATATAATGTAGGAGGAGTCCAACTTACCCCAGTTGTGTACAATGAATCAAAATGCAGTCTGTAAAAAATAAAAATACAAAAAGAATAAAAATATAATAAAACTCACCAAAATAGCAAAGAGTTAATAATAAAGGTCATACACAAATAAAATAAGAACAAAGAGTTCAAGCCACCATAAACAATTCTTTGAAAATAGTAATAAATCTCTTTTCATAATAACAAACCAAACAAAATAGAGTAGTCAAAATACAAAATATTAGGAGTGAAAGAGATGATATAAGATATTGCAGTAATAAAAAGATGAGGCAATGTCATGACTAATTCTGTTAATAAATTTAAAATACTAGATGAAATGGGAAAAACTTATAAAAAAAAAAGCATGTATATTGGTTCAATTGAAAATACAGTAAACTATTAAAATACAGAATCAATAATTTAAACTATCCTACCAAAAACAAGGTAGAATCATGTGACTTTAATAAGTAAGTTCCAGAAAACATGAAACAACAATTCAAAAACCAAATTTTCCAGTAGAGAAAAAGGACTGTTTCATTTCATTGGATAATGATACATAATAACCTTAGGAGTAAAATTTTATAAAGATCAAAAACTGTATATGAATGGATTTTTTGAAAAAATGACTACTATCAGGAAGAGGTTAGAAATATGCAAGATGAACCTGGAACTTCTTTTATTTCCAGAAAGCAAGGAAGTGTTTGAAAAATCAAAGTAAAACAAAAAAAGGTGCAATAAATACTATATATCAAAAGAAATATATATATATATGTGTGTGTATATGTATGTGTATATATATGCATATCAAGGTTACCAACATTTGAGCAACAAAATACATAATGTAGCAATGAATTGTAACCCAATGTATAGAATAAATATCCATGAGTCCATAGTGATACAAATAAATGATTTAATAAATAAATAATTGTGGGGAAATAACCAAATTTTCTGTTTTGAATTTCATAATTATTTCCATTATTATATAAGTATTATGTAAATACTCCTTCTTCAAGGGGTAGATCATTCCTTAACTATGTCTAGTAACTTTTCCCAAAATAGTATGGTATGGAAAGTTACAATTACATTTTGTGAATGTGGATGCTCTACTCATAAAGAAAGTATCAACAATCTGAATATAGTGTTGTTGACAGAAAGAATAAATCATTACTGACTTGATATCACAGGAATTACTTTAATTTGATATTAATAAAATTATTAATGTAATTCACTACTGTAAGAGACTATAAGAGGAAAAAAATGATAATATACACAGGTGGACCTAATGAATTTTATTTTTGGTCCTGGGGATTGAACCCAGAGATACTTAGCCACTGAGCAACATCCCCAGCCCTTTTTTGTATTTTATTTAGAGACAGGATGTCACTAAGTTGGGTGGAGCCTCACTAAGTTGCTGAGGCCAGCAAACATAATGCATTTTATAGAATTTAGCATTTTATAGAATTTAACATCCTTTCCTGTTAAGAATTTTTAGAAAACTAGGAATAAAAAGGACCCATTAACCTCTATCATTAATTGTGAAATGCAGATCAACTGTCGCCAGGGCCTAGACAACTGGGGCAGTTTCATTTAAATTGGTATTAAACGAAAAGGAACACAAGGGAACATTTTTCATTTTTTAAAGATCATTTGCTCCAAATTGCTTTTTCCAAAAAAGATTTTTGGTAGTTGTAGATGGACAGCATGCCTTTACTGTATTTATTTATTTTTATGTGGTGCTAAGGAGCAAACCCAGTGTCTAACACCTGCTAGGCAAACACTCTGCTACTGAGCTACAGCCTCATTCCCACAAGGGAACTTGTGGATAATGGGAATGTTTCATATCATGATGAAGGTAGAGGTTACATGACTATACATACATTTGCGAAAACTCATTAAATTGTGCTCTTAAAAATCAATGAATTTTATGCTATGTTTTACTTCAATAAAGACAAAGTCCATCTATGAAAACCAAAGAGCTATAAAAATTATAAAAAGTTTTGCATGCCCTCTTATATATCAACCCTTATCCCCTGTTGCATGCTCTCTTAATGAGTGTGTTCAGGAGCTACCTTCAGGAACTCCCTCCCCTGGATCTGCATCCTTACCTCTCCCTTCCTTGAATCATGCCATCAAAGGTTACCTACATGAACCCACCTGCATTCACACAAGTGAAACTTAAAAGTACAGGGTAGTTAACAGCTCCTGAGTTCATCTTGACTAGCAGAATAAAAGAGAACCAATCAATGCTTCCTTCCTGTTTCCCTCAGGTGGAGTTCTGAGATGCTCCCCAGATAACCCAAATGATCACGAAGAGATGGATTGACCAAAAAAAAAAAAAAAAAAAAAAAAAAAAAAAAAAAAAATTTCCTGCAGAACTGGAAGTAGAAATTAGAAAATGTTTGGTATTGTCTAATAGAAATAGACAAGTGCATACTTTATGATCCACAATTCCATTCTTAAGTACATAACACTTTCACATATGCCCTAAGCCATATATATATATACAAGTGTGTTCTTAGCAATATTGTTCTTAAAGGTGAAAAATGGAACCAGCCTAAATAGCCTTTTTAGGAGAGTGAATACATATTAGTTTATGCTAGAAATATACACTGGAATATTATGCAACAGAAAAAATGAATAGTAGCTATCTGTGTTAGTGTGAGTAAAATTCAGAAATGGCTAGAAATGAATCACATAAAATCATGCTGTAGGATTATATTCACATAGCACTCAATAAGGTAAAGCCAAACAGTTATTGTGAAAAAAATATAAAGTAAAAGCAAGAGACTAATTAATATATATTTTTGTACTACAAATACATCTACACTGAAAAGAGGGAAAAGAGAACAGTGACTTTGCATATAATGCTCTGAGGTGCTAATGATACCCTATTCTATATCTGGGTTGAGTGCGTGAGTGCTCAATTAATTGTCATTAGTTGTATTTACATGCCCACTTCATAAGTATGCTATGTGTCATAATAAAAGGTGTAATTGTGAAGAAAAATGACTTTAGGGTTGGCAATTTGCTCAAAGGCTAAAGCTTTCAGATGGGGAATTACTTCTCTGGAGTGAAGAAACTCATTTGCAATATTCACAGTGATTTGGGTATAACACCCTCTAGGGATCAACCTTCAAAACCAGGCTGCACTATGAATCCCCACCTCATGCATCCACAATAAAGTTTTCACAAAATTAGAAGATTGTGTACAAACCCCTCCAAAATGGCTTTCACTAAAAAATCACAAACCACAATTCAGGCCATGGGAGAGTCCATAAAAATTCTCTCCTGAGCAAGGCCTTAGATACCTTTTAAGGATCCATGGCAGTCACCACTTCTCAGAGATTTTTTTCCTGCATTCTACCTCTTTCCTCTCTACTGTGAATCTTCAAGATCATCTCATTCCCTCAGTACCATGTGGTTGCCATATATCTGGATTTTACTTCTTGGTTTGGCATCTTAGGGTTGAAAATAAGTTTATGTGATCTGCTTAGCTTCTCCCCAGAATGTAGCCCCTTGCATTTCTTCCTTTATCTGCATTCACTGAACTGCTCATGAACAAATAATGCTCTGGCCCAATACCAGAGCCCTTTGTGACCCACCTTTTCTTTCTTTCTTTCTTTCTTTCTTTCTTTCTTTCTTTCTTTCTTTCTTTCTTTCTTTCTTTCTTTCTTTCTTTCTTTCTTTCTTTCTTTCTTTCTTTTTTCTTTCTTTCTTTCTTTCTTTCTTTTATTCATTGTACACAAATAGGGTACAACTTTCATTTCTCTGGTTGTACATGAAGTAGAGTCACACCGTTTGCGTAATCATACATGTACATAGGGTAATGATGTGTGTCTCATTCTATTATTTTTCCTTCCTCCACCCCTGCCCCTCCCCTCATTTTCCTCTATACAATCCATCCTTCTTCCATTCTTGCCTCTCCCCACTCCCCGCATTATGTATTATCATCCACTTAATCCACTTATCAGAGAAATCATTCAGCCTTTGTTTTTTTGGAATTGGCTTATTTCACTTAGCATGATATTCTCCAACTGCATCCATTTACCTGCAAATGCCATAATTTTATTCTTCTATATGACTGAATAATATTCCATTGTGTATATATACCACAGCTTATCCATTTATCAATTGAAGGGCATCTAGGTTGGTTCCACAATCTAACCATTGTGAATTGAGCTGCTATAAACATTGATGTAGCTGTATCTCTGTAGTATGCTGATTTTAAGTCCTATGGGTATAGGTCAAGAAGTGGGATAACTGTTGACCCACCTTTTCTTGGAGGAGGAAGAGGCACATGCACCTGCATTAACTTAGATGTTTTAGCTGCATATTTACAGACTTTTATGATACAAAGAAACAACTAACCTGCATGGAACTGAGTACAAATACTGGTTCAACTGCAACAGTCAAAACAATAAAGTTAATGATAGAACTATAAAGAATGTTTCTAGAGTATGTAACTACAAGTAAAATTATTGGATGAATCAAAAGCAAGAAAATAACCTTAAATATGAGAAATTATAATGTTTATTATGAAAAAATTATAATCCTTCTAAATCTATAGCTTCTCCCATTTATAAATTAAGTGATACTATAGAAATTTATTTATTGCCTTGAAAAGATATGTACATCACTTTATATTAAATCTAACAATCCTAAAATCAAATTTAATGTTTATGACCTTTTTCTCTTTTGAGAGGCAAATGAGCTCATATCTCTCATTTCACAAATTGATTGCTTAAAACCCTACATATCCTTATTAGCAATATACCTAATTTATCCTTTGGAGGACATTATCTTGCATTAACCAAGAAAAGTAGAGTTTACTTGGTCCAAAAAAATCAATTTTCCTCCTCAATGCTATGCACACCAGTTCTAACACCATTGTGTTGTTTTCATGTGGAGTCATAGCTGGGCTCCTGTTCTCTGATAGCTAATGTTGCTTGTTCATTACTGAGATGAGGTCTTTGTGGTCTGGACACGTTAGAAGGTACAAGGAGACCCTGACCTAGGGCTCCAATTGTACCATTATGTGTGTGTTTAACTTCACACTCACATTCTCAGCCCTTGTTCTTCCAAGTAAATGAGACCCCCTCGGAGTATGGATATCTATTTACAAATTTTATGATAATAAACCAGAGATATTTCCTTCGAATAAGGGTTCAATGGATGAAAGTTTCCTCAATATCTTTCAGAAATGAATGGCAATGCAATTTTTAATTATACTTTTTGAGCAATTTTAGTTTCCAGCAAAATTGAAAGGAAGTACGGTAAGTTCCATATACCCCTTGGGTTACACATTGAAAATCCTGCCCCATTACCAACATCCCTCACCAGAGTACTGAATGTTATTGTTATAACTGATGAACTTATACTGACCCATCATCATCACTTTATGTTAGGGTTCACTTTTGGTGTTGTACATTCTGTGGATTTTGACAAATATATTATGTATCCATTTTTCTGGTATTACAGGAATAGTTTCCTTGTCCTAAAAATCCTGTATGCGCCACTTATTCACTTCTCCTTTTTCCCCAACCCCTGATCTTTTTAACATCATCATAGTTTTGCCTTTTCTAGAATGCCATATAGTTGGAATCATTCAGTATGCAACTATTTTATTGACTTCATTCACTTAGTACTATGCATTTTTTTCCTGTATGTATTTTCAGGGATTGATAGCTCATTTATTTACAGTGCTGAATAATATTCCATTACCTGGATGTACTATTATTTATGCATTCACCTACTAAAGAACATCTTGATTGCTCCAAGTTTTGGCAATTATGAACAAAGCTGCTATAAATATCCACCCACGAGTTTTTGAGAGGATAGAAGGTTTGTACCCTCAGAATTTTTTTTTTCTTTTTTTCTTCCACTCTCTTGGTGCTAGGGATTTGAACCCCTGCCTTTCTGCTTCCAAAGCCAGCGCCCTATGGGATGGGCTATATGGTCAACATGACCCACGGGTTTTTGTGTGGACATAAGTTCTCAATTCTTTTAAGAAAATACCAAGAAGTATAGTTGTTGAGTCATATGGTAGGAGTAGATTTAGTTTTCAAAGTAACTCCTAAAATACCTTCAAAATTGGAAGAACTATTTCTCATTTCTATTAGCAATAAATGACACGTCTTGTTGCTTCACATTCTCATCATTATTTTGTGTTATCATTGTTCCAGATTTTGACCGTGCTATAGATGTGTTGTAGTGTGTCATTGTTTAATGTGCAATTCCCCAATAACTTGTAATTTTCAACATCTTATCTAAGCATATTTGTCACCTATGTATCTTGGTGAGGAGTCTGTTAAGGTCTTTGGCCCATCTCTTAAACCAACTTGGACTTGTTTGTTGTTATTGAGTTTTAAGTAAAATGAGACCTTCTCAGAGAATGAGTATCTTTTCGTCAGTCTTATGATTATAGGCCTAAGAAACTTCCTTTGGATAAGGGTCCACTGATAGAAGTTTCGTAATAAGACTTCATAAATAAACAATTATCCTTTTTATTTGTTTGCTTGGTTTTTAAGTAGAAAGAGATCTTAGATCATTAGAAGTCATTCTGGTTTTGAATTTCATGTAGATTTTTATTCAATTATTTCCAAATATTTATCTTTTTTTCTCCCTAAGTTGATTTGAAAATCACTAGAACATGTGCAAATACCACAAACAGGTATCATAACAAACACAAATTTTTCTTGATAAACATCATCTCCAGGAGTGAATGAACCTACTGTGGTCTTGAGTATGCTTTGGCTTGCTTTACAGAGGCAGTAGACAATGTTGATTAATTTGGGGAGCTGATTGAGTAGAAACAGTTTTTTTTTCACATGAGATTATGATATATTAAAATGAAATATAAAGTATTAAAATACAAATAAATCTGAACTGGGAGACACAGGTGCCCCCACACTATATTTCATTTCAAACACATCCATTCATTCATCACTGGTTAATTTAGTAGTTTTACGAATATTTTGTCTGTATTTGTATTCAGATCATGCTTTACACAAAGTTAGTTTGGTGTGTGCTTTTTGTAAATACTGCTTAGTCTTAAAGATTAAGTCTCAATGTGGAGAGAAAGGTAATCAGTGATGCCAAGGGAAGAAAAAGGGTGAATGGGGGTCAGTCCTGAGCTGCAGTCAACTAGCAGGTATAAACAAAAGGCAATTAGCAATGCTTGTCAATCCTTCTTCCCTCAGTATAACATTCCTTTATTTCTCCTAATAAAAAAAGTAAAAATTAAAACACAGCTGAGAATAAAGAAACATTCTTGATGTTCTATCAATTTCAGAAGGCGTAATTTTGAAATTTCAACTTTACTACTTAATTACAGGGCCTTAGGTAAACTCAAACTATGCAACTTAGTTCTCTCACCTGAAAAAAAGGGCAAGCATCTTCTTAGTGTGCTCATATTCATTTAATAAATAAAAGAGCATGTGTAAATTACCTAGAAGATGCTGGCAAATGGTAGGCATTCAATAAATTATAGTTAATAATAATAGTAAAGTGATATGTAGTGAAATCTGATTTGGAACTGTTTACATCTCTTACGTTCTACATCATTAATAATCCATTTGTGTGATGACTTTTAAGTCTCTGACAGTCCTTGACCAGCCATCTGAACAGTGTTCATACTATCCTCTCTCTTTCTCAGCAAGACATTCTAATTGCCGACTTGAGATTGCATTTGATCACAGGACTCTTTATTAGATGAAAGTGAACAGATACCCATGAGCTCTAAAAGAGATTTCAATAAGAAATGGAGGAAAATTAACCCAATGCTAAAAATGTTTAGAGTGACCTTGGAAGATAAAGAAAATATAAAGTTGGCTTTTGACTCATGATGGTTCAAAGAGACCAGTTACTCATAAATGGTGAAATCACTTCAAAGTTTTTACTCTTTAGTATCTGAATACAATGGTTGCTCCCAATGTTTCATTCTTATTGGATCTTTGTTGAGTCAATCATTGAGTTGTACAGTGAAATCTAACTCAAACTAGATTTACTTCAATTCTAGACTACTTCTGATCTCTTTGCATTTAAAGCATCATTAATTAAAACTACCAAAATATCCTCCTTTATGCACTTAATCTATTCTATCTTGCATTGTTCTGATACTTCCCAGAGTGATGATGAGGAAGGCAAGAAACATCTTCTAAGACTAAATAGTGCAGCATTGGTGGGTATGATGAGAAACTCAGAAACAGTTGGAAAACCATTTGAAAGAGTAAAGGCAAAATGGATTGGTGACAAAGTCATGTGTGTGGGCTTCAATAGTAAAAAATGTCTAACTGAAACCAGAGATCAAGGACAGAGTGAGGATTTTACACGACAGTTTCAGCAAGCATATGTCCAGGATTGCAAGACAGTGCTGATTTTTAATATTTTGTCAAGTTGTTCCTTCAGAACAGTTTGTCAGACTCTGCATCCTAAATTTATGTTTGATAAACATGCTGGTTGGCATGGATCTGACTCAGTAATAGAAAAAACAGCATCATATTAAGTAAAATGTCAGTAGAAAACATTATCCCAAAATATGTAGATCATTTTCAGTTTGGTGAAATGCAACTATATATCAAAAAAACCAATTCTACACTTTTCCTGGGGGCAGAAGAAGGACATTTACAAAGATACAATGTCATAAAACAATACAATATGGGCTGTATATATGTTTATGTGTGTGTATATATATGCATATATGTGTATTTTCAATTTGATTCATTGTTTTCTTATTATAAAAATGTGGATCATGTAGAGACTGAATATGACAAAAGGAAAAAAAGGAATAAAAAGGTTTAAGATTTGTGCGTGCGTGTGTGTGTGTGTGTGTGTGTGTGTGTGTGTGTTGCTGGCAATGGAATCCAGAGCCTTTCACATGCTAGACATGTGCTGTACCACCAGGCTACTCCCCACAGGGTGAGATTTTTAAATGAGGAAAAGTAAATTGTGCATACATATTTAGGAATACTTTTTGATTGTTTTTTTTCCTCTCTCTCTCTTTCTCTTTTCTCCATTTCTCTCACTTTGGATTTGGGGTATGGGAGTAAACATTGAAAACCATCAGGGAAACATCATGAATTTAAAAGGATATTGCAAATGAATATAGAATTAAGAAGCAGTGAACAACTGAAAGAATTTTGCAGCAAGCATATTAATAATTAAAACCATACCCTTTAAAATAATTACTATTCTAGTTTTGCTAACTAGAAAACATGTCTTTAATGTATTTATTTTTTCCTTTATTATTTGATGCTGTACACAGAAACTTGAGCAAAGAATGAAAACCAGATTTGTTTTTTTTTCTCTTAAAAGGAAGCCTGTTTCTAAGACAGAAACATATTCCAGGAAAAGCATGAGCAACAGCAGTGCGCATCAATTCAGTCAATGAAAAATATGTTAAACAGATGAAAGGGCTCAAAGTATGTGTGTGTGCACACACACACACACATATGTGATTCCTGTCTTGGGCACACACAAAGTGTTAAAATGTATGACCAAAGGAGTGTCCAGAAATTGAAATGAAATGACATTGAATTGGTAAAAGATTCAAAATTGTATGAGGAAAAGTGCAATAGGCATTGAATAGAATATATTGGAAAATGTACTTCTGAATGATTAAGAATCTATTTTATCTGTCTTGCTTTATCAAAATTGTTGATATCTTGTAAAGAAATAATAGAGTTATCAGAAATCACAGGTTCACTTAGTTCACTGTAGGTCAGTGGTGTCAGAACATAGAATAGTCATGTCAATCACCCTGATTCAATGCTAGCCATGAAAGATTGGTCCCTAAAAGGGTTACTAGTTTGTTCTTCAATCTTGTCAACTGTAATAATTAATAACTTTCAATCCCATTCTATTTTTCTCTTGATTTACCAATCATTCAAATGAATTGAACTTCTTAAATTCCATTTAAAGTAAACTTTACTTGCCTTTCACTTTAATTTTCTCTCCATCATTCTCAAAAAACTGTATACACAATTTCTATACATCATGCCCCCTGGATTCATTTTCCTGAAGGACATGTCTAGCTTGCTTTTGCATTAATAGGCAGCTTCTATTGCTGATCACAGGCACACTACTTTTTGTTTGTTAATTAAGAAGGTTATACATAAGATTCCAACATCTGATAACTGGGTAGGCAAAAGGCAAGGAATTTGAAAGGAGCCCTGAGGACAAATGTCAAAGTAGCCAGAGTTCCAAACCAGAACAGTGTATCTTCATCCTCTTAATTTACATAGAGATACATTTTCAACCAGGTAATTCTCCCTATTGGATGGTCTTTATCAGTGTGGATTAGCTACACTTTTTTACTTTGTTCCATGATGCTCTTTTAGACGACTTGGATAGTTGAACTTCTGCCTCTTATTTCTACATCTGTAGTAGATTACTCATGCATTGTGAACCAGCATGAATGTCACAAGGTAAATTCACAAGAAGCCAGGTGTCACTCTTTGTATTCTTCAGCCATAAAAGTTGATTTTTAAAGTGAACTTGGAGAGGTATCCTCGTTCATCAGCAAGTTAATATGTTGTCAGTATCACAGCAGCACTGAGAATCATTGCTTGCAGAAGTGGAAGAACAATGAAACAACCTGGTCAAGAACTGTCTGTCCAGCCACTTTCCATAGAGGATGAGCCTGGGAACATGTGAGAAGATGGGGTAGATCAACACTTCTCAAACTTTGACTTAAGGATCTCGTTAAACTACAGATTCTAATTTAGTAGGTGTGGGGTTGGGCCAGAAATTGGCATTTCTTAAGAACTTCCCAGTGATTCTAGTACTACATTTCTGATAGCAAGGAATCAAACTGCTAGGAATGGAAACTATTGAAAGAGCAGTTGGTGAGAAGAGAGAGGGAAGGGACTAACAAATATGAGAAACTAGATGTGGCTTCTGATGAGGCAAGCAAGAGATGGAAGAGTGACACAGACATTATTACCTCATGTACCTGTATGACTGCATGACTGATGTGATCCTGCAATATGTATAATCAGAAAAATGTGAGATTACACTGTGTTTATGTATGATCTATCAAAATATATAAATGCACTCTACTGTCATGCACAACTAATTAGAACAAATAAAATAAAATAAATAATTAAAAAATAACTATATTATCAACTATAAGAAAAAAAAGAGATGGAAGGTATTATTCTTACTAGTGTAGCTCTCCTTCCTTAGGACTTCTTAAGTACTCTGAAAGTTTTGTAACTTCAAACCTATATTGTGTCATTTGACTTATTTCTTCTGGAAATTGGAGAAGAGGTTGACATTTGCACCTAGGTTTGCTAGGGGCAGAATTATGTATTTGAATAGATGTGGAGCCAAATACAGAAAAGAAAAGAAGCAAGAATTTAGAAAATGACTTAGGACTGTGAAGGACCATGAAATCAGAGATTTGAGCAAAGTTTACCTAAATCTCCCAGGGACCAGAAGGCCTTAGCTGACATCTGGATTTTAATAATTATGATTAGTGCTTACCATATGCCAGGAATTATACCTTATGTACATTACCTCATTAATGCTCACAACAACCCAATGAAGTATCACCCCATTTTATACAGAAGGGAACTGAGGTTGGTGATATGACCAAAGCTACATAGTCAGTAGGTCCCAGAGTAATTTATCCTTGGTCTTATGGAATCAAAAGAAATTCCCATTCTTATTTACCAAAGCATAGAAAGCTTGAAAGGAAAGGAAAAAAATGTAAACGAGGTAAGCTAAAGTGGAAAAATTAATTATTCAGGGAATGACATAAAACACCCATCTTGATATTGTTCTGATACTTTTGCACCCATGTTTGTTTGGACCTGAATGAGCTGACATTTGAAATTTTGACAGATTGCAGATGTATCCTGCAATACTACTTAGTCACTTTACAGACTAATTTTAAAAGGTGAAATCTAGAGGTGAGAGCTGCACTGAAATAAAATTCCTAGGAGGGTCTTTTTTCCATTACCCTCAATCCCTAAACACTGCTGACATTTAAGACCACCTTTTGGAAACCCCAGAGAGTAATAGCTTAGTTGTATTCTTCTAGTTAGAAGTGTGAGTATAAATTGCCCCAGGTACCCTTTCTACTTAATTCTTTTTAACTTCAGCCTTTCCTTTAATTAACATTGGGCCTCAGTGTAGTTGAGATGTATAATTTGAGGCCCATTTTTTTGTGCATGTGAGTCCTTCAAGCAACAAAGAAGAGGAGGGACCCATACTTTCTAATGAAGGAGAATTTTTTGACACAGCAGATAAAATCCCTATCAAGAGAACCCTGGAGAAGGTCTCTCAGCTACAATAGTTTTGAGATTTTCTATTTTACAAAATAAACACATGAGAGAGAATATTGCAGGGCCAATCATGATGGATGAACCTACTGTAAAGTTGGGAAACCCATACTACAATACTCTCATGTGGAAAGTGCGTTGAAGCAGGTATTTCTTAGACTTTTTCCATCTAGCTGCAAGTACCTCTATTTAAATACCCAAGGGTAAGAGGTCTCTGTGAAAAGTTGTCTTTATGATAACTCACCAAGAAGTACACAAAGATGGCTTTAGACTAAAATTTAAAGTCATGGAAGAAGCTTATCTAATCAGTCCTAAGGAGAGCAGGGATAAAGGATGAATAACTCTCCATGATGTCTTCAAACGTTCCCTTCCATAGTTACTCTAAATTCCTTGGTCTGTACCCAAGTCAATACTTAAGTCATGATTCAACAGCAAGCCCCTATAGGTTCCACCAAGCATAAGCTAAACTTGTTCATCCTAAGTTTCAACCATTCAGGGTAAGCATTTCTGAGGCTGTTTCATTTTCAATTCAATTCCAAAGCATAGGGCACTTAGCAACAAATATGGAAAAGAAATATCACTCTTAGGTGTCCAAGGATACCTGAAATTCTATCAGCATGAGAATGTGTTGGTGGACAGCATGCACTTGCTTCAGGATAACCAAAACTTGCAGTGACAGAAACAAAAAGATTTAAAATAAAATCATGATGTGCTTTCACTTGGTCATTTCTCCATATAGCTATAAATGAATTCAAATAAAATACAAATGTGGAGGAAGATTTTTTACCTATAGGGAAAAGTTGTTAAAGAAATAAATGCTTGAAAAAGATTGAAAAGACATTTAGAATTAGTCCCACTGGGAATATTCTAATTTTCCCATATTCCAACCTCTTGGGCATCTGACACATACTTTTTTCATTATAATAAACATATTTATTTTAAAACTAACCATCCTTCCCTTTCAGTGTCCTCTAGTGTTTTCACTTCATGATTTATTTCCTTTCTTTGTGGGAGAGTAAATTATTATGGTCATGGGTACTACTATGAAATATCAATTCACTGGAAATCAAAACATCACCGCTAAATGTGAATAGAGAATGTACTATTATTGACTTAAATCTAACTGATGCCATAATATAGTACATTTTAAATAAGCTGTGTTTAGTCTTTTACTCTTAATTTTTGTAAATGCTTTTTTTGTTTTGTTCTGGTACCAGGGACTGAACCCAGGGGTGCTTAACCACTGAGCCACAACCCCAACCCCTTTTTTAGTCATTTTTTTTTTTTTTTAATTTTGAGACAGGGTCTCGCTAAGTTGCTTAAGGCCTCCCTAAGTTGCTGAGGCTGGCTTTGAGCTTCTGATCCTCCTGCCCCAGCCTCATGAGCTGCTGGGATTACAGGCATGCACCACCATGGTGCACAGCTTGTAAATACTTTTTCAAATAAATGCAGGAATTTCAATCCTTAGTCATGGTTATTTCTTATAATGCTAAGCCAAGAACTTTATCACAACACAACAAGAAATCCCAGAAATACAATACAAAATGCACCATAACCTGAAACTCTCTTGACCTCATTAGTGATTGTAAGTAGTAGAATGGGGTCATTATATTATGGTTTCACTCACATCACAGACCATCTGGTGTGCCCTTGAGAATGGACTTAAAGAGAGTAAACCTCAGAATTAACTCATCTGTTTCTTATTCCTAAAATATTTTGCCACTCTTATTACTTGTTACACTGGAACAGTAGTTGTTGGGTATTTCTTATCTTTCTATGACTGCTTCATTGTTTATCATTCCAGGCAATTCGTCCCTTCATTCGTTTTCTTCCTCTCTGATAGCAAACAGATCTTAGCAGTGCATTCCTGGAGAGATCCCAGAGTTTAAAGATATCTCCAGGGTCTGGGTAGAGAATCTGACTAAGAGTGGACCTCCTCTGGACAGACTACTCCATTGGGATGGTGACCTGAGTTTGGAAAAGCTGGAGGAAACCTCCCTTTGCCCACCTAAAGAAGGGTTTAGGATTGATGGCACCCAGTGGCTGCTGCAATAATGACAAGTTAGTGACTTGAGTAATGTGTGAAATTTGTTGGGCTCATTACTGAAAACAGTAAACTTTCCTTTACCTTTATCCCTGGTTAAATCCCCTGTGTTTGTTCCACATGACTGAAACACTAGTTGCGCATTTCACCTATGAAGCAAATATAGAGATGATTCCCTTGCTGATAGGTTTTGTGCTGATTGTGTGCTATTAACATCTCTTCATTCCCTGAAGACAAGTTCAATGTCTGTAACCTAACCCAATCCCTATCTCATCTACCACAGCCATGACACCCTCTACTTTCATGGTGGACTTTCCAATATCCACCATCCAACTCCACATCCCATATTGATGACCTGTTTTTGTTTTGTTTTGTTTTGTTTTGTTTTTCTGGTCTCACTGATTCAAGCTTGGGCTGATCTCTTCCTCCACTTCAGACGCTCCTTCCTGTCTTTCCCTAGCAGCACAACTCATGCATCCAATTTTCATGGAGTTTCTATACCAAAAGACAGAGTTAAGGACCATAACTGATAACCTCTTCCATGCTGTGGTTCAGAGACTGAGGTGACCATGTTGATATAGTATCCCAGGCTAGACTTAAGCAAAAGAGGGGGACTCTGGCCTTTACCTGACAGGATAGTGCATGGTCAACAAAACCATCACTTTTAAGGGATCTTGAGTCAATTCTCTCCAACCTTAGGCTCTAATTTTCTTCAGTTCAATGTAGACCCTCATTTCTCAAATCTAGGTCTATTTCAATCCTCTGTGTGTGTGTGTGTGTGTGTGTGTGTGTCTTAGTTCTCACCTTTCAACCCATCTTCTACCCCAATTCTAGGCAGGTACTATTTTTTGGTAGATTTTCATTCAGTACTTGCTAATTGGAATAACCCCTCTACTTTTCCTATCTAAGGTACATACTGGCCTATCATCCCTTATATAAAAATTTGTTTAGCCAGCTATGATGAAAAATTTGGAAATTTTCAGGTATTTGAAGGATACTATGGTATTCATACTGTAAATCACACAGTGCTCAACAGGGTCTGTGGATACACACTGACTTGCATGAAGTGGGATAAATCAAAACCATGATGTTTAAAATAAGTTTTTCCATCAAATGAATTTGCTGCCTATTTACAAAAAGAAATAAAATACTTTTGAGCAAGGGGGCCAAAGGGACAACAGGGCAGCCCTTTTAGCCTCCTCCTCTGCCTTATTGTTGCCTGAGGAGATGAATGATTGGTCTGTTCGATGGGCTCTGCACTGTACAAAGCCTATAGTTGCTGGGAGGCAAACAGCCTCAAGGAGGTTTAGGAGGTAGCTAGAGTTGGTAATGGAGTTCCCTTTTGTAGTAAGAAGGCCCTCTCTTTCCAAATAGCAGCTTGGGAAAGGATAATGTGAAAAGCATATTTGGAGTCAGTGTAGATTGTGAGGGATTCTTCCTTTGGAAGGGTGAATGTGCAGGTGAGGGTGATTAGTTCTGCCTGTTGGTTGGTGGTGTTTTTAGGTAGTGGTCCTGACTCTACAACATTTTCCAGAGAGACAATGGCATATCCAGCTCATTGGATCCCTTCATGGAGAAAAGAGCTCCCATCAGTGAACCATATGAAAGTAGCGTTGTGTAAGGCCCCCTCCTGAACATTGGAGGGGCAGGGGAGTAACTCCTCCAGAGTCTCAAGGCAGCTATGGGTTGCTGAAGCATGTATGTTGGAAGGCAGGGGTAAGAGGGTGGCTGTATTTAAAGGAGGACATGTCTTAAAGGAAATGGAAGAATCCTCAATAAGAGCAATTTGCAAGGCTAACACCCGACAGGGTGGTAGAGTTTGCAGACCCTTATAAGTAAGAAGCTTGGACAGATGATGTGAGAGCACTTCAGTGGGAGCCCCAAAGGAAAGTTTCTTTGATTCCTGGATTAAGACAAATGCTGCAGCTAATACCCTAAGACATGGTGCCCAGCCTCTTATGATGAGATCTAACCTCTTTGACAGGTATGCTACTGGTCCAAAGGTGGGACCAAACATGTGTCCTAAGACCCCCCCAGAGCAAACCCACTTTTCTCAGAGACAAACAGGAAGAATGGTCTGGATATGTCAGGGAGGTGTAGGGCTGGGGCTTGAAGAAGGGCTTTCCTTAGGTTCTGGAAAGGGGCTTCCACCATGTTGAAAGAGGTTCAGTGGGAGCGCCCTTTGAAGCCTCATAGAGGGGAGCTGCCAGGATGGAAAATTTTGGGATCCAGGATTGTAAATATCCTGCTAACCCTAAAAAGGAAAGGAATTTTTCCTTGGTGGATGGAGTGGGCATATCCTGCAGCAATGCTTTTCTCTCTACAGTGATGGCCTTAAGTCCAGATGAGAGGCTAACTCCTAGGTAAATAACCTGAGGCTGGGAAAGCTGCACCTTTGCTGGAGAGACCCTATACCCCCTATCAGCCAGAAAATTTAGAAGCTTAACCATGTCTCCTTGGGAGTCCTTGAGAGAAGGACTACACAGAAGATCATCAACATACTGTAAGAGAAAGGAGGAAATGAAAGTGAGAGAGGTGAGATCATGAGACAGTGTTTGGCCAAAGAGGTGAGGGCTGTCTCGGAATCCCTGTGGGAGAACTGTCCAAGTTAGCGGGGAAGAAACTTGAGTGAAAGGGTCAGTCCAGGTAAAAGCAAAGAGATCCTGTGAATCAGAGTGAAGAGGGACAGTGAAAAACGCAACCTTCAAATCTAGCACTGAAAAGTATGTGGTGGAAGAAGGGATAGAGGAAAGCAGGGTGTAAGGATTGGACACAATGGGAAAGATGGGGACCACTGCTGAGTTAATGATGTGGAGGTCTTGCACCAAAAGGTAAGATCCATTAGGCTTCCTAACAGCCAGGATGGGAGTGTTATAAGGTGAGTTGGCGGGGCACAGGAAGCCTTTCTGCCTTAAATCCCCGATGATTGGTTGAAGCCCTAAGAGGCTCCTTTGGGGAAGGGAATTTTGGGCCTGGGCTGGGTGGGATGTTGGGTCCTTTAGATGAATGAGTACAGGTGAGCATTTGGCTACAGAGGGTATGTGGGTGTCCCAGACCTTGGGGTCAACCAGGGAGGGAGGAAGGGGATATGAAGACTCAGTTTGAGTTGTATATTCCTGTAGAGTCCTAAGGAGAGGAATAGCAGAGGAGTCTTGATGAAGGCGCATGGTGGGTGAGAAGGAAATAGAGGCACCCAACTTGGTTAGGATGTCCCTTCCCAGGAGGGGAATGGGACACATAGGAATTATCAAAAAGGAATGAGTAAAGCCAATTTGTCCTATATGGCAACTTATTGGAGGGGTTTGTAGGGGGTTATATGGTTTTCCCTCTACCCCAACAATAGAGGATTTGGCAAGGGAAGTGGGCCCCCAAAACTCCTGCAGCACTGAGAAGGTGGCTTCAGTATCTGTAAGGAAAGGGAGTTGCCTACCTGCCACCCTAAGGGTCACCTGGGGCTCCTGAGTGGTGATGGTCATTGGGTGTAAAAGTCCTGGGCCCCTTCAGTCATCCATTGCCAATCCCAGTAGTCACTGGGGGGAGGGAGCAAGTGTGACCTGGCACTTCTCTGAGTACCAGGGCAATCCACTGCCCAATGTCCTGGTTGATGGGATTTTGGACAAGGACTTGGGGGCCACTGGGGGTTGGGACAGGCTTGTGCCCAGTGGCCCTCTTTTCCATACTTGAAGCATGGGCCTACAGGTCTTCTGGGAGCTTGGGTGCCTCTAGCGGTGGCCAGTTGGGCAGGTCTAGCTGGCTGAAAAGCTTTGGCCAGCATTTGGTATTTTAATTTTTTTTCCTCCCCTTCTGTTATAAACCTTGAATGCCACTGCTAGAACCTCTGGCTGTGGGGTAAGGGCCCCTATCCAACTGCCTCAATTTAGTCTTTATGTCAGGGTAGCTTTGGGGAAAATAGTAAGTCATAAGTAGCTGCCGTCCCTCCGGAGTTTCAGGGTCCTGGTTAATATATTTGAGCATGGCCTCTGTGAGGCCACTCAGAAATGCGGATGGTTTTTCAGTTTTGTCCTGTATTACTTCCTGAAGATTATCATAATTAATGGTTTTAATGGCAGCTTTTTGGAGACCTGCCAGGACACAGGTTTGGAACTGGTCTTGCTGCCATCACCTGGCCCCCATGTTATAGTTCGACTGGGGCTCCCTATCTGGTACTGCTTCAGCCCCAGTGCAGTGGGCTAGGGTTTATTGGTGAACCTCATCTGCATAATTGTGAGCCTGTTCCCAGACTCTCCTGCTCTCCTCATGGTTCAAGGTGTTGGACATAATCATGTAAATGTCATGCCAGGTAAGGTCATAAGACTGGGTAGGATATTGAAATTCCTTAATGAAGGTTGCGGAGTCAGAGGTGAAGGAGCTAGCTGCTTCTCTATCTGGGAAAGATCGGAGAGTGAAAAAGGAACATGGATTCTTCTCACCTCTTCCACAGCGGCAACCTCCCGTCAAGGGGCTAGAACATGTGCTCGGGACCATGTGGTGGGTGGACTGGGTAGACTGGGCAGAGGGGCAGGAGCAGAAGCAGAGCGGGACAAAGGAGATGGAGAAGCAGGGGCTGGAGGGGCTTCCTTTGCAGAAGACCAGTATGGGGGTGGTTCGTTTGCCGGGTCGAACTCAGAAGAGGAGGAGGGATCAAGAGAGGAAGCAGCAGCAGTGAGAAGTGAGGGTTTCATTGCCAAAAGGAGGTGGTCAGGCTTGCAAGAAGAATAAAGATCAAATTTAGTGCGCAAGAAAGAAGAAGAATGAATATAAGGAATCTCTTTCTATTCGCCCAATCGCTCACAGAAGTTGTGTAAAAATCGTAAGATATCAGGGTCCAGCGAGCCATTTATTGGCCATTTGGATTGATTATCTAAAGGGTATCGTGGCCAAATATCATTACACAAACAAATAAGTTTTGATGGCTTTAAGCCGGGGGTCAGGTGAAGGGTTCTAAAGTTGTTGTCTAGTAGACATCCCAGGGGTGAATCTGCTTGGAATGGAGGACCCATCTCCCATGGTGGAGACCGATAAACAGCCAAGTCAGTGCCCACAGCATCCCAAGGTTAGAGTAGTTGACTGAAGATGAAAAGGAAGCACAGTGATGGGGTCGTCACCCAAACATCAGTGTGTGCAGGGCAAAACCCGAGAGGGCTGAGGACCTGGCGCGAGGAATTTCAAGAGGAAAATTGAGAAAAGGAGACTCAACCCCAAGAGGGAATCTCCACCATAAAGATCAGGAACCCACCCGTCAGATAAGACTTACTAAGGGGGCCAGCCGTAACTATAAAGGTCTTGGCTGGGGGTACACCCACTCCTCAACCGCCTCAAGGGCCCCAGACACACAACGATTGCTTCTCAGGTCAGCAGAGGAGTGTTTAAGTAGGCCTAGGGGAACTCACCTAGGGAACTCACCAATCTGAAGGCTGGTGATGGATGCAGAACAGAGCGTCTGGGTGAATTAAAGGTGAGGCCGTGTCCGGAGCACTGGGGCATCAGATGGGGTTCCCCTTGCCTAAGAGGCAGTGGAAGAGCCCATTCAAGTCACAGCATCAATGTAAGAAAAATGCGGCTCAGTTCGGGTCCCAAGGCAGCTCAGACCCTTGAATCCAGGGGAGCAAGTACTCTGGGGTGCCCGGTCTGAGTCGCTGTCCAGCGGCAGCACCCAGAAAGCCACTCTGGACACAGAAACTCACACCAGAGATTTTATTAGCGGACAACCAGAGCGTCTGCTCTTGGGGCTGGGGGAGAGAGAAAGAGAGAGGGGGGGGGGGGAGAATGGCACAGGAACTTCTCCTAAGTAGTGGAATTTCGCGGGCTAACAACAGACCAATGACTGAGAAGGGGGCTCACAGGCTGACTAGTGGACCAGTAACTGACTAGGATGTTCACAGACTGACAATCTAGGTTGTAAGATGGGAGAGGGAGAAATGGCTGCAGCGTAAAGGGAGGGGGAGCAGCTTTATATTTTAGGTAGCAGGAAAAGAAAGCCTGAATTAAAAGGAATAAAGATTAAAATGTTAGCTAACTAGAAAAGTGACTTATTAAAGAGAAAGTGATAGAACTTGGAAAAATATTTCCTTATATCTTGGAGAGCATGGTCAAGAAATTTTCTTAAAGATTACTTTTGAATATACATTGTAAGCCCACAAAGATCAGCCCAGGTAAAAGAAAAATTTCACAAACCTTGTCATAACCCCCTAACCATCTTCCCGGTTTTTACAGTTTTCAGTATTCCCTAAAAAGTGTTCTCAAGGAGAGGCACTTGGGCAAAGAATCAGGTTGGAAGTTCCAGGTTAAGGAGCTCAGAGTGGTCCTGTCATTCTTTGTTAAGGGTTCTACAGTAATTAGCATGATAATGATAGTGGTAAGGAAATCTTGGGTTTTTATTTTCCATTGGACTGGTTCTTATTCTCAAGTCATTTGACACCGACTCCGTTGTTTGTTAGACACAAAACATTGGTTCAATCAAGATATGTTAATTTACGCAAAGAGGAGGTTAAAAAAGAATTGTTACCAATAAATTAAGGTTGGTATTTCATAAAAGGGAGAGGGTGTTTTTTCATTTTCAGGTCTTAACTCCTATTTTGGGTTTCCCACCAAGTTTCAGAGATGCTGAGCGATCTAAGCACAACCCAAATTCAGACAATGATCTATCTAGTCGATAAATGTCTTTTAACGGAAAGGAAGAAAGTAACCAAGACATAACCCGTCAATCACATGCTTAACTACCCAAGTTCAGAACCGCTATTTCAGTTTTAAGGGGTGTTTTAGTTACCACATATGGGGGAAACCAAACATTGTCCTTAAGAATCAGGACAATGCCCTATTGGACTGAATCCTCTACCAGTAGGTGCTCAATAAATATTTGTAGACTCATTAGCTTCCCATTCAGGACAGATACCTTACTTTTTCTTACAGCAGGCCCAGGGCTAGAGCTTGCTTGGGACAAGGACAACTTAAAATTCTGGTAGGGAGTCAGATCTAGCCGGACATAATTCAAAGCAGAACAAATTAAGGTTTTAGTCAACATGCAAAGGACAGAGTAGCGAAGATACAAATAAGGTTTTCTTTACATTTTGCGTAATCTCTCATTTCTGCATGCCCTGAGCAAACGCCCTTCATAGGGGGCGCAAAAACAGGCGAGCCCCGAGAACAGAAGCAGAACCAGGCTTGGAGAACTGAGGAAATAGGGATCCCGCGGCTCCTCAGCCGTCCTGGGTTTGAAAAGAGGGCAAAATGCCCTTCGTCACTTTTCTCCACCTTTCAAATCCTTCAGGATGTGAAACTGGCCTTGGAAGAGGGCTTTGCATCATAGAGAGAGGGGACATCTCCTTGCTCCAAGGCCACGCTTAGGAAACACAGTAATCCATATCCAACGCCTTCTAGAAAACGACCCACTCGGCTCCTTAGGAAAAGGAAATCCACGTGATTGGGCGAGGATTGGAGCAAGACGACTCTACAGCAAGAGTGGTCAGGACGGGCTCCAGACCCGGCTCCTTGGAGGAACTGAGGAGCGCTGCGGGCGCGCGGGGTGGAGACAGGGGCAGCGGCAGGGGCAGCGGCAGGGGCACTACCGGGGCTGAAGCAAGGGTGGGGCGGGGCCGGCCGGGCAAGAGCCTCTAGGACCCGGAGCCTGAAGTCGCCAGGGTGCGGACCCTCCGCCCCTCTCCTTTGGCGCCGCCTCTCGCAGCCCCGGGAGGGGCCGGGGCGGAGCGAGTGGGGCTCGCTCAGGGGCGGAGCAGGCGCGGGCGCTGGCAGAGCGCGCGGCGAAGATCCGCGGCGGGATCGGTGTCGCTGCGGCTGCTGTCGACCCCCATCCGGCCAGCCGCCTCCACAGACCCACCTTCCTCCCCACGCGACTGAAGGCGCGAAGCCCCGAGGAACGAGTCCCGGCGCGCCGCGGCTCGGCTGCTTCGCTCCTCGGGGAGTCGGGCTCCGGCTCTCCGGACCCGCCTGGCGTCCTCGCCTCCGGGGCGGGCGGCAGCGGCGCCCCGGGATGGCTTCGGCGGGCAGCGGCATGGAGGAGGTGCGCGTGTCGGTGCTGACCCCGCTGAAGCTGGTCGGGTTGGTGTGCATCTTCCTGGCGCTGTGTCTGGACCTGGGGGCGGTGCTGAGCCCGGCCTGGGTCACCGCTGACCACCAGTACTACCTGTCCCTGTGGGAGTCCTGCCGGAAGCCCGCCAGCTTGGACAACTGGCACTGCGAGTCCACGCTCAGCAGCGGTGAGGGCCCGGCGCGCCGCGACCCCCGCTCCCCTCCCCGGACTGTCCCGCGCCCCGCTGCCCGGACGGCCACCGCCCCTCCCCACCTCTCCGCGTCCCCTGCTCGCGTGCGTCCCCCAGTCCCGGCCCTCAGGGGAGCCTCGGCCTCCAGGCGCGTCCCTGCATGCACCCCTCTCCCCTCCCGGCTCCAGGTCGCCAAGCCTAAAGCGACATCCCACGCCCTCTCCCTCCTCCCGTGGCCATTCCTCCCGCTCTGGAGTAACACGTATGCTATTTTGGGTAATTGTTATCGTTTAAGGCGAGAACCATGTGGCTGTGTAAAAAATGCAACTCTTCCACACCCCCGTTCAAAAAGAAACAGGCTAAAACGCCCAACTCCCAAGATGTGTGGGTTCCCGGTTCAGTTTTTCCTCTCCTCCCTTCTTTCAAAGAGGAATTTGCCTGAGTTTACCTCTTAGAGCCCACGTTTTTGCCTGCTCAACTCCACCGTATCTGGGTTTTCTCGAATGAATTTTGATGCAGATTTTATTTCCTTAAATTTTGGGGTGGTCGTGGTGAGTTGGGAGAGAGACAGGCTTAGCTCCCCCCCCCTTTTGGTGGCACCGTGGTTGATTCTGAGTTGCCCTTTTTTTTTTCTTTCACTGTAAGAAACTCCTCTTTCCTCTATTCACAGTTGCCTGGAAAGTTGTGCTTTATTCAACCAGCTCAGAAAACTGCAAATGGATGGGATGGGGGTGGAGTACAAAGAAGGTAGCCACTGGAGCTGCTAGCCCCATGGGGATTTTATGGCTTTATTCCCTCCCTCTCCGACCCTCTAGTTGCCTCCAGCGCCCCAATTATGCCCTTAATAGAAAACTGCCACTTCCGATTTCTTGCTGCAAACTCTTCCCTTTCCAATCTTAATTCTTCAGCTGCTGGGTGTCTGCACAGAGAGTGGGGGATAAAGGGAGAGGACCAAGAGCTTGTGATTTTTCTACACACACACACACACACACACACACACACACACACACACACCTACACCTGAGAAACATTAAATTCCTTCCTGACAGTGTCATGTCTTGTCTGAGACCATTTATAAAGCTTTACTGGAACCGTTTCAAGTTCCAATAAAGTTGAAATAGCACAAAAAAACCACAAAAATCTGATTTTCCTTTGTCTTTCATTTCTTGTTAAAAGAGAGATTAGTTCACTTGGTTAAGTTCCTTCCATAAATTTAATTTTGTGTTTACAAAAGCTTTTTCTTTGCTCTTACCTCCGAATTCCCATTGAAGGGTTTCCGCCTTTGTTGATTAATTCACTGAGGAGGGGACTGGTTGGCAGCAGGAGGTCAACATTTAGGTCTTTTAATTCTTTCAGAGTTGGTTGTTTACAACTACAGTTAAAATAAATCGGTAAAATGCCTTTCTTCAGTAACCCGGAGATCCAAATAAACTTTGGAGAAAATATCTTTTCTTTCCCCTCTTCAATAGAAATGGAAATTTATGTAGGAATGCCAGCTTCAGCATGTCTCCTTAGCAACGTGAATCTTTTGCCCCTTTCTCTCTGTCTCCTGAAATAATAGCCCTCTGATTGCATAAAGACTTTTCAGATAGGTTAGAGAAACCAGCTTCAACTTCCATTTGCTTTTCAGGCCATTATCCTTTTCTCTTGGCCAGGAATGTAGGGAAATGGTGAGAAGCCAGCTCAAGTTTGTTTGAGCAGTATGCAGTGTTTGCTAATCTTTCCTTAATTGCCTCCATACCCATTTATTTCAGCTTTTTTTCTCCTCTAGGCAAAGAAATAGGGAGACACAAGCTTAATGCAAATATAGTGTATTTTTACTCTGTAATGTAAAAATAAGAGGCGGGTGCAGTTTCTGACCACCGCCTCCGAAGCACTCTTTTCTACCCCCATGCATATATTCATGGAAAAAATAGTTTCAGCCCAGAAAACGTAGTTTGTAAGCAAATGGGTAACAAGTGGAGATGGTTTTGTTGGAGGCTATCTGGAACAAGTTCTTGACTTGATGTAGTAGCAGTTCAGTTTTGCTCTCCACAGTGGTGGTAGAGAAGTGGCGGGGGCAGTGAGGGAATGGAAATATGGAAAATTGCCATGTTCCCACTTATAAAGTGTTCTTTCTTAAAATGTTATGTTATGTGTGCTTGAAACTTCTATCTATCAGTGTTTTGAAACAAAGGGGACACTTGAATCGAAACCAGCAATGTTTTGCTTGCCTGATCCAAAGGGTAGGCAGCATTTTTCAGTCTGTTTGCTGTATGGAGTAGCAAAAGGGAAGGGAGGGGGAAATGCCTTTCTCTGAAGGTTTGTAAGAGATCCATTTCCTTTGAAATGAATTACCTTGGGAGGAACCACCAAGGACAGTTTTACTGAAGGCCCTACACCAGGAACTTCAGGGCTTAATTAAAAACCTTTGTCTTAATTAGAATTAAAACTGCCCGGAAGAGGCAAGCTTGTATTTACAGAAGGAAATTTTCGGGAATGTTTCTTCTGACGACAGTATGCCCTAGTTAGGCCCAGTTTCTACTAAAACTTTCCCCTAAGCCATTATATTTAAACACGCATTTTAATTTTGGTACCAAATATGCATCGTTTGCTGTTTATAACCCATTTTATGGTTTTAAGCGAAAGCAGAACCATGCCTCTTGTGTCCTGGTGTATTGAAGGTTGCGTCAGCACTTCTAGTATGAACCAGTAATCTGGTTGTCAGTCAGCCAGAATGTTTTTCTCTGGCGTCTAATTCAGTAATTCAGTGTACCAGGGACAGTGCAGATACTGGTCTTAAGTTGTAAGTTTTCCAAAAAGACAAATGAGAAAATGACTAATTGACTGTCATTCATGGTGGAAAAAGAAAAGAAAAATAAAGTAAGCTTGTTAGGAAGTTTTAGAATATGTAGTACACACATGATTGCTGACCACAGAATTCCTTTCTAAGGATGGTTTTCCCCAGTGCTGTTTTGGACAGCCTTTTAATAAATCTTAAGTCTTATTCAAGGTGGTAACAACGTTTTAGATTTCTGTTTACTCTTGTTTACTTTTGATAACTTTGTTTTAGAATATAGTTGTTAGGGTTTCACAGCCATAGCAGTTATAAGAGAATTCTTAGTGCTAATAGGATGACTCAAGTGTATACAGAAGGCTGATGCCCTGAACTCAATATCAGATGCACTGTGTAATCTCTGGTGTGATTTTACATTTCTTTTAAAAAATCATACATACGAAGCAGATCACTGTGATGTCTGTATGGTTTTATTGACTCAACAAAAAACAGGGGCATACAGATAGCCAAATGAACACATTTTACTGACAATATTTTGGGAATATAACAAGTGCATTTATCCATCTTTCCATCCACAAAGTACTTGATCAAATAGTGCCTTTTTCAAGGAATATTGTTAACATCATTCATGCACTGTACTGAAAATAGCTGCATTTGTAACATGAGTCACTGATAGTTTTGAAAGGGCAGTGTATTTAGGCTAATAACAGGTAATACCTATTACTTTTTAGTATAAAACTCCACTCTGAGGAATTTATAAGAAAACCTATTTTAGGTGGTATTTTAAGATCAACAGAACTACCTGAACACCTACAATTCTTAAAAGATCTGAGGTACAGTGATTCTCAGTTCAGACATATATCATCTGTGCATGCTTTGAATCTGTACCTTAAGTGAGAAAACGGAATATTATTGGGAAACCTCACAATACGATTTGCCCCAGGGAAGGTTCAGCTTGTTACTTGAAATTAGATGATATTAATGAATGTTTACACATAGCTCAGCAAACCTGGAAGTCACTGCAGTTAAACCTCCTTCTTACTTCCTCTGAAAGAACATAAGTAGGACACATGCAATTTCATTAAACCTGTACAGCACAGATGGTGAAAAATTAGCAGTACTAGTTAGTACCCAAACTTTCTCAACTAATATATAAGGGAAAACTAAGTGTAACTTATTTCAAGATCTTCATTTTTTAAAAAAAAATCTTCTAGAATTTCACATTCCTCAGATTTACGTTTACAAAGGACATTTTAATTTGAGGGCAAATATAATTCCTCTTTTGCTCACATTCATAGAAGGATTGCAATCCCCAGGGAACCACTTAGATCAGTCTTTGGCAGCAAAGGGATTTGATGGGTGTGCGAAAATCCTGGCCTTTAATAAAACATATCAAAACAAAAACAAACAAAAGCATATTTCAAGCAACAGATTTTATCTGCTGTCAGTAATACATTGGAGGAATTTCTTTGTTTCTGTTTAATAGTAAGACCAGTAGAGAGACCAGTACTACTAGATATATTATTGAAAATCATTGTAGATGTTTCAAAATAAGTCCCTTGATTACCTAAATACCACAGTAAACTTCTATATGAACTGTGCTAAATCGTAACATAATCCTATGGCAGGGCAGAGAGTATTATTGTGGCGAATACATGAGACTTTGGGTTCTAAATGATCTGAACTTGACCACTTAACAATCATGTGACTTACTACAACTTATATAAGTCCTCAAATGTTTTGTAATGAAGATTAAAATATGAAGCAGTGTATTTATTTCATATCTATTTAGAAAAATTGACTCAATGATTTTTTTTTTTTCCTAATGGGAGGACTTTCCCCCTTTAGGTAGTAAAATTTCCTCTTTGCATTGCATTTAATTTCAAATTTAAATATCAATATGTATTACCTAGCACTTAATAATATTCTTGGTATGTCATGATCACAAAACCATTTTCCATTTCTGCCCACATACTGTGATTATTCCCAGTGCCATAAATTTGCATAGTGGCTAATGTAATCCCTAAACACTGTTGAGAATACCCGTGATTTTTTATAAATTTACTAAGGTCTCAACTGATTGACCATAGAGATAAGAGTTACCAAGAGTGTTCCAATTACTAAGGATAGGAAACTAACTATAACGAAAGTTAGTATTGTAAAATAATCATTTTGTTATGCTCATGAATTATTGTGGGTCAAGAATTCAGATAGGGCATAATAAAGATGGTTTGTCTCTGATCCAGGATATCAGAGCCATTCCTAAGAATGACTTTAGTGGTGTAGGAATGGAACATCTGGAAACATAGAAACCTTTTCCAAGTAATTTTACTCAGAGATTTGTCACCTTGGTAGAAATAACTGTGGCGGTAGCCTCAACTGGAACTCTGGCTGGAGCAGCTACAGGTGTTCTTTCTAACATGGGGATCTGAGAATTGTTAGACTTATAAGATGAGTTATTTTCCCCAGAACAAGAGTCCTAAGAGAACCTGCCCCATTGAACTAGCCTGGGAAATCACACATCTCTTTCACCACTTTCTGTTGGTTTTGAAGGAGCCCTGTAGCCAGCTCAGTTTCAAGGGGGAGGGGAATTGGACTTCACCCCTCTGTGGAATGTACCATTCCTACTGTCTGTCTGACACTGAGTCTAGCTGCAAATCTGCATTCTTTATTACCTCTGAAGAAAGAAAACCTCCACATAATTTCTACCCTCAGTCAGTACATGGCTTTAGTGATTGGTCACTTGCAAGGGATCACTTGGATTTGGGATGAAATGAACTCAATGTAACCTGTCCACAAGTACAGACAGACAGTGACAAAGATATCTGTACTGTAACCTGTTTCTTCATGTTGTGTGATAACATTTTACTCATTTTTTAAAGAAAGTCTTGCATGTGTCTGATGAGGTGCTTGGTACAGGAGGACTAAAACGTTAAAATTCCCGACAAGAGTCAAGTTTTGCTGTGCTTCAGGGATATTGAAGCTGCAGAGTTGGTTTTGTTTGCTTCCTTTTTGTTTTAATAGCACAGTTCTTCTCTTGATAATTGCTGTATATTGAATTGCAGAATCATAGCACAGAGTAGAAAGAATTTTTAAAATAATTTAATCAAATCACATGTATTGGATCAATAAGGAAAATGTTATTTTCCATCAATGTTAAAGACTCAACAGACAGATTGCACTTAGCCATAGTATTTTTACAGGGTCAGTTTTCACATTTTTTCTGTAATATTGCAGATAACCATCTCTTGGTGTTTGAAGGACCATTGAATACTGTCATATGTGGAATTTTGGATGAAAATGTTAAAGACTATTTGTGAAATATCTACTTTTTTATAATATTATTAGCCATATTTTGATTTCACATGAAAATAGAATTAAAGAATTTAAAATAGCATTTAAGGAGTCTTCAAATAGATATAAGTACAGTTGCATATGTTGACAAATCAGTTAGATTTATATGTTTTTATCATCAGATTTAATTTTTTATTTTGGCTAATCCTTTAATAAGCACTCTTTTGCTTTAAATATCTCCATGATGGGGTACTGTAAAATAGCAGCTTCATTTTCACTTGAAAATTAATTCTACAAGTATGTTGAAGTCAGTCATGTAAGTATCCTGAATTGATGAAGTGATTATAAATTTTCATTTGACAACTTATTGCATTCTGGCTTTATTAAAAATATATAGTAATTTATCAAAAGAGATTGATTTTTTTTAAGCAGAATTTCAGCCTTACATGTCAAAAGCACTGACAGATAAATTTTACCAATCTTTGCAAATTATTGGTACATCTCCCTTGAAATTTAGACAAAGACATTTCTCCTTAGCCTTTTTGCTTCCAAGTTTATGTGGGATCTGGAGACCCTAGTAGATCATCAATTTTCTATCCTATTCTAAGCTTGCCTTGGGCACCACAGACTGCCATTTAAAAAATACAACAGCAAGACAACCATGGTCTCCCAGAGAACCAAGAAAAAGCATGTAGATCATCTTGGTTTCTATCTGCTTATTAACTACTATGAGGTTTAAAAATGATAGTTTAAAGAGCCATGTTTTGTGATAATGTCACAAATATTGGTACTGCGCATTCGAATGTATGTTTATTAGATAAAATAATGTAGGAAAAATAGAAGTTGAGACCCACAAATCACATTTTCTGTACAAAAAAGGGACACTCACCCAAAACACAAGTTTTTATTAAAAAGAATTGTATTACCCTCATTTTTAAGATCCCTAAGCCAAACATGCACCATAACACTGCCATAGTGATCTGTGAATGAAACCTGGAATCTATTCTTAGCACCACCCGGTGACATAAATAGAAATGACTTCTCCTCTCCATTTGCCTGTCTTCTCACATGTACCCAGGAAGTTACTTTCATTGAAACACATTAATTTTCTGGCAACAGGTAGACATGATCCTGGTACACAGCCAGCTCATCAGTCTGTGTGCCAGGATCTGTGGGGTGGTGAGAGTAAGGAGATGAATGAAACAAATATTATCTTGTAAACAAATTAATGAAATAAATGTACAAGTTTTACTTCTTTAGAGAAGTTTAAGAAGGAGCTGGCATGCTTGCCAGTTTTATCCTTCCATATTTCCTTAAGGGGTGACTTAATACTGACAGTAGGTGGCTTTCTGGCAATCTACCCTTTTGATTATTATTAGCTGTCCCATACCCATCACAAAATCTTAGTTACTTAGAGGAAGGTCACCCACTACTATTCCTGGTGTGGGTTTTCTTCTTCCTGCTTTTCTAAATAACCAAGTTTTTCACATTGTACTCTTAGGGTTTCTTCCAACTGGTGGGAAAGAAATAATTTTCAGTATACCAAACCCATCACAACCTTATAGAAATACCATAATCTGAAATTACTATAGAGAAACACCATTACCATTAGGTAATGTTATCATTACATGATAGTGAAAGCTTTGTAATATAATTCATGGTAAGAAACAACAATCATTAGAAGCAATGGTATTCTTTATGTCTAACTATTATAACACGCTTTAATGGCAAGGTTCCTTGCTAAGTTCTATATATAGTAGTTTTATTGGAGGAGGATAATATATTATGGTATTTGTTACATTTCCACTGAGTTTCCTAAGATAGAATTCTGTGAAGGAGGGTTTGAAATTATCATGAGTCAAAAACTAGTACCCTGTCTAGCAGTTTTGAACAGCAAGGATTTTCCCAAAGTTTGGCAAAATTGACCTGCACTTTGGTCATTAGAGTTACTGTGTCACATATTTGAATGGTTGCCTTATAGCTTAAAATCGGGTTTACACCATACTTTTGATGCAGTCCTAGTTTGTGAATGGCCCTAAAGAGAAGAGCTCAAAATTGTTGCCAACTTGGTTAACGTGGTTATCTAAAGCAGCAGCTTTTACAATAATCCACTTCATTTTGTGTAGCCCAGTGCATATGGTATCCATGTTGTTTTCCATTTTGTAAAATACAAATAGTTATTTGCCTAAAGTATTTGTTAGTATGAAAAAAGTGTGATTTTGATATCATTTGTTTGAAAAAAAGAGATGACTTTTAATTATTATTAAAGTTGAAATTCTAATTCTTCTTTTGGCTGCCTTTGTGTCCACATAATGAAATAGTGGAAAATTAATGTAACATTGATGGACTTAGGTCTAAATGCAACTTAACCAAGAAAACAAAATTTAAATTGCCTTAGTAATTCTTTCAGTTTTGCACTTCATTTGCCACATTCAGACTAACTTGGAAAAATTATGTATATCATTTGATACTTCTGCAGTTAGTCTATAGTTAGCTTCTTTTACACAAACTAATAGCTTGATTTTGATTCATTTATCATGAGTATATGACCTTTCTACCCAAAATCAGAAGTAATGTAGCATTAATCCTAAAATAAAATCTTGTTGCATTTGATAAAAATAATTAAATGCTATTCTATTCTTTTAGACAAAATGGGCTGGTTGGGACAAAGACATGATCTTCAGTAAGGACATGGATAACTTAGGGAATGTTAAGTCTGAAGTATTATTCTGTAACTGAGCTCCCCCCACCCTGACTTAAGCAAATACCATCCTAATTATTTCCAGTTCCTGATGATAGAAACAGATTGGCAATACAAAATTAGCTTTCTAAGTTCTCACCAATTAAATTGAAATGTTTTGCTATAAATATGTCCTATGTGAGAATAAAGATATTTAGAAGAACTGAATATTTTCTTGAAATGAGTAAAAATTATCCATTTTGTTAGGTGAATTAGGGAGAATTTGTGGATAACTTATGAAGAGTGGTGTCAAGATAATATGTAGAGATGATCTAGTGAATAATTTTAGTTGCAGTTATGAATAGCATTTTAATTAATGTAATTTCCTTTAGGGGGGGTCAAAGATGAAGATACAAGTGCCTATCTGACAAATTTGAATGTGATTATAAACTTTTTTTAATTCATGTTTTGATTTGTAATGGGAATTATAGAAATGAGAATCAGCCATTAAAACCATGAATACACTGAAGGCATATCATCCACCCAAACAGTGGAACTTGTTTTTATAGGTTAAAAAAAGTCTTCATTGCTTTTTAATTATATCTATTTTCCTAAAAGAAGTATCAATTGTGTGCTTAGGGATTTACATATAGTAGAACTAATCTCAGCATATAAACAATTCTACAGAGATAAATAAATTAACCAGTGTTTGATAAGTTAAATATTTGGAAATGAGATGGATGGGGGAGAAAAGCTTTAGGCACTGGTGTGTGGTACTCTGACCTTGGCTCCAAAATGTGGAAAATGTACCCTCATTAAGATTTTTGCCTTTCCCGAAAATGAGTGAATTTTGACTTTGAATTCCCTGAGGAAAAAAGAGTTTTTAATGCAGCCCATAGAATTTTCATAATGCAGTGGCTATTTCAACCTAGTCTCACATATTATACTAAGTAAGTCAGCATAATTCTGCAGAATACTAAAACATTTACAGACATTGAAAACTGTTATGCCAGCTAATACAAATACCTAGAAAGAGGACTCTACTTTAGTTCCTGAGTTGCATATTAATGTTGAATTTAATGTTATATAGGGACAGCCTGGTTTTTGTCTTGTTATTGTGGGATGATATTATAAATGTACTTATCTTGAACCTCAGCTTCCCTAGGTTCAGTTCCAGTGCCTCCGGTGTGATACTTGTGTCAGTTTTGCCAAAATAATCTTGAGGGAACCTGACATGTAATATGGCAGCCTCATTTCAGGTTTGGTTTCCAGATCTAAAACATGCTTGCTACCCTGCCCCTCCGAGCCCTCACCAGCTTATAAACCAAGGCAATATCTTATTTCCTCAGAACTCATTACCACCTCCTCACCTACATCTTGGATAACAAATTTAGATTTCCAATCAGCTGTCCTAACATTGAACAATGGCCAGTTTTAATGTGCAGAACACTGCAGTTTGCAAAACAGCACCATGGCCATTGATGTTCTGCAAGACTGGATTATGTTTACTGCTTTACTACAGTGTAAGTACATTACTTACAAAAAATATGGAATACTAATGCAGAATAATAAATCTGTAAAGACTCTTTAACACTTTATCTGACTAAATACTGGGGGACTACGACTGATACAGAAATGAACTGATTATGAGAAATTAAAATACATAACGTTTTTAAGAAATGGGGGTGAAAATTGAGAATTGTATATCATTTTAATTTGTTTTACAAACACTGAATATGAGGTAGCAAATACTGGCATGCAAACCTTAATGGAGAATCCCTTCGGGTAGAGATACATTTTCTGGTCATTATAATATTTCTGTAAAATTCCCCAAGTTCTGTAGAATATAACAAAACATTTTATATGTATATATTCTTGCTAAATCTAGTATTGGGCTTTGGTTGAGTAATGGGAAGCTCAGTCTATTATTTTTATGGCCATTACTAGGTGTCTATAAAATATTTTTCACTTTTTTTTCTTTTGTTCAGTAAGAAAGAAGAAAATGGTAACCATCCAATCTGCACAGTTTCTGACTCTAGTTCACCTGTCAGACTGACTCTAGTGCTTGAACAGTGGATTCTGTTTATATTCTGATAGAGACAGGATGCCACAAACCCTGTTCTCAGCTCCAAAATGCCCAGGCTGAAACTTGAAAAGCACCCTAGGCCTCCTTGTCTATGATAGCCTTATTTAACCACATTCTTTACTTTCTAATTGAGGTTAAGCTGGGCAGCTATTTAAACCTTTGGTCCGGCACAACCAGCCTGAGTGAGTCCTTCCAAGTGTATATGACAATAATTCTAAAACTTGGCGCTGTCCACTAGTGATATAGTCTCAGTATTCCAGTCTAAGCCCAACTTCTGGCTAGGAGGTGGCATCCATGGCCCATTTCTAGTCTCTATCAGAAAATAAAACAGCTTCTCTGTTTGAGTAGCTGAAGCTCAGGTTGTAGATCAAAGGGAAGGGTAGCAGTGCCACAGCAATGATGATGCTGGTGACTTTTCTTGTTGAAGATGTATTTAGAGTGACTTTCTCATTAGCCACAATCTCAATACTAAAAATACAGAACATTTAGTAGAAAACACGAACTGCTTGTATTCACCTACTTTTTAGAAATATTTCCTGTGCTGTAAGAGATTCCTTTCCTAATAAGGTTCTAGTGCCTTTTAATAACTTTTATTTTCCTGGTGCTTTCTACTGTGGCATTTTATTGGGTCTCCATATGAAATAAAGTATTGCTATTTGGAGAAAATTCAACACTGTGTGAAATTAGTATATATTTTTTGCTATTTTCTATTACTATTTTGGATAAACATCACCTTGTAACTCTGTATTACTCATCTATCCAAATTGACTTTATTATGTGATGTTTTTATTGTTTGAGAGGCCTTTACCTGGGGAAAAAAAGTCGAACATTTGAAAATGAAAGTATTGACCAGGAAGCACCAAATAATAACCTAGCCTGTGGTCAAAACTAGCCTGCCACCTGTTTTTTGTAGATAAACTTTTATTGGAACACAGCAATGTTAATTTGTTTACATATTGTATATGGCTGTTTTCATGCTACATGGCAAAGTAGAATAGATACAACAGAGACCATGACCAGAAAAGCCAAAAATTATTTATTTTTTGGCTCTTTATAGAGAAAGTTTGATGATTTTTTTGCTTAGTCTAGCTATGTAAAATGAAAACAAATGTGTATCATGGTTTTAGCTATTCTTTGAGCCTATTCTAAGATCGAGAAGAGTGACCAAAATTATAACTGTTTGATTTGGGGTTGGAAGTGAAAATAATGAAATGTATGACATTTTACGAATATTGTGTTATGAAAAAGAGCTCATCAGGAAAAAGTAACTTATCGTAGTTTCATCTTAAGATATTTTAAAATGGGTGGGTATTTGGTTTTATATTGATTTAAAAAAAACTAATTCTTTAAAAAGTCTTATTTACATAAAATAATTTATGGAAAGTTGTTAAAATGATAATCATTTTATAAAAGTAATAGTATTAATTAAAAAAGTATCCAGCATAGGTGTTCTTAACCAAACTCTCCAGGAATTTCACTGATGAATGGATGGATGGGTAGATTTTCTTCTTTTCTTTGTACCCTATATGCTTTGATATAATTAAACTTTGATTTTTTTTCTTTCAGAAATTTCAACTTATACACAATTTTCCAGAACGATTTCCATTATGTTAAATAACGTGCTATGTATAAACTCTTCCAAAGAAATTTAGAGACTTCCAAGTGTAAGGGTTATTCTTTTGGCTTTTTCAATTCAAAGCTACATGCTGTTAGGGAATAAAAAAACCATAGTATGGCTATCCTTTTAACTTCTAGTTGAAAGCCAGATACACGATTGTTTGAAGTTATATGGCTTTCTTACAAATAGATGGCATAAAACTGCTTTCTACTTTTTTTGTGATTCATCTTTATATTTTAAGAAGTGTGGATTTGTTCTATTTTCTCCTTATTTATTTGTTTCCTGGTTGCTGTGCAAGTTCTAGTTAAGTGCTAGTGAAACGTTCAGAACTTTTTAGGAAAGGATGTGGAAAATTACCTTGGCAATTAGTTTTCCCTTCACTGCCACCCCCCATCCCCTCTCTGTGCTACTGGTGTTTCCAGGGCTTCACACATGCTAGGGAAATACTCTACTACTGAGCTGTACTAACAGGATCTTACTAATTTGTCCAGGCTGCCCTTCAACTTGTGATCCTCCTGTCTTAGCTCCCAAGTACCTGGTATTATAGGAGCACACCACCATGCCTGACTACTTGGGAAAACTTCTGGAGGAAAAATTTTAAAAGGAAGCATCAAAATATCATGAATCTGCACTTTGACTATAAGATGTTGCAATTTAACGATAGATTAAAGTCTATTTGCATTTCCTGCATATTCATTACACTGAGGGCCAGAAGAACGGAGGCTGAGACTGAGAACCACCACTGTACTGTGTGCTGCTTTGCACAGTATTATTTTATGTGATGCTTGCTAACTTTGCAGTGCTTTTATAGTTTCACATTACTTCTTCTGATAGAACATTCTACCTTTCTTAGGAAAGGAAAATGGGCCAGTTTTCTGTCATACCATAACTACATCTTTATTTTTTATAAGAAACGAGAACATTCATTTGAGGTTTACTTTTTACTAAGTGTGTGTGTGACTCAGTTGGTGTATCCATGAGACTTGCGTATAGTAAGTGGTCAAGATAGGCTTACTGTTTCTTCTATGCATGAAGAGAGCAGTTGAGCAGCTATTTAGAGTCCACTTTGGTTCCTGAGGAATACTTAATTTCAGAAACTATTCCTGTGGTAGTGAATCTAAGAGTGAGATAAGAATGGAATAAAAGAGAGGAGAAACAAACAAACAAGCAAACAACAAATCCTCCTGAAGTTAATTAGGGAATTGTTTTAGTGGTTGCAGGAAGGCAAACAAAAACTTGGAGAATTTTTATGAGGTGAAAGGCAGCTTTCTAAGAAGGAACAGCACTAAAAACGAATGTATTACTGCCACACACAACCACATGAATGAATTTCAGAGACTTAAAAGCCAGACACAAAAGAGTTTGTAACATTATTTATAAACAGGCAAACTAAACTAATCTGTGGTAATAGAGGTTATCACTAACCCAGGTGGGATGGCAGTTATTGACTGGGAAGGGACACAAGGGAACTTTCTTGGTCCTTCAAGATCTTAATCTGGATGGTCATTACATTGTTATATATTACTAATCTTCATCTGTATTTTCTTGACTTAAGATTCGTGAGCTTTATAGATCAATAAAAATTTAAATCTTAATACTGAAAATAGATCATGGAGGGGACATTCTTTTTAACATGAACGCTTAGTAGAGTCCATGAAAAAAAAGCATGGCAAACCCCTAATCTAAAAACTCTGCTGAGCTTAGCATAGGAGACATTTCTGAATAAAGACATTAATATTAATTTTTGTTGCAAAACATTTCAAACCCCAGAGGATGCTTAGTGTGCAATAAAATCACATTTGTTGAGCTGCAGCAAGGTGAAGTCTGCTAAGTTAGTTCTGTTGATTCTTTGAGGACTTAATGCTTAAAAGCAATGCCTTTCTTTTTTTCCTTCCAGACTGGCAGATTGCTACTCTGGCTTTACTCTTGGGTGGTGCTGCCATCATTCTCATTGCATTCCTGGTGGGTTTGATTTCTATCTGCGTGGGATCTCGAAGGCGCTTCTACAGACCTGTTGCTGTCATGCTTTTTGCAGCAGGTAAATATATTCATTACTTTCAAACCAGTATTAAAGTTTCATGAACTTTTCTACCATCATCTCTTCTCATATAGAAGCAGTATATGTTTCCTATATGACATAAAAATTGAGAAGCATTTGTTATATTTTAAGGTAAATTGGCCAACGACTTATCATATTATCAGTTTTTAGCATGGTAAGCATTTCACAGAGCACAGTGGTAATTTCTAAACTTTGAACTCAAATGTGAATAAATAATACATCTTGTCAGGGCTATTGCCTTAGATGTATTTACCAACAGTCTTTTTTCCATCCAGTTTTTTTCCCCTTTCTACTGCCCCCTTGGTGATCTTAAGGCAGCATCATTTTTTTTCTGACATGAAACTGGAAAAAAAATTCCAAAATGTGCACCCTTAAAGGCATACACCTCTTTGGAAGTAACCATGGTTATATTGAAAAAATCACCACACAACCTGAACCATCAGACAGATTAATTATATGAAGTCAATTTTATGTTCATCTATTTAACAACCGTCTTTCTCTGAAGTGTAGCTTGAATTGAAATACCAACCAAGGTAAACCAAAAGACAAGAGAGCTGTGTAGAAAAGGGGCTTGTGGACTAAAAGCCCAGTACATTACTTGATGAGTTTTAATTTTCATTTATAATAATATCCTTGAATATATTATTCTTTTCGACTCAAACTGAGATTCTTGTGGTGCCTTCAATGTACCCTGTCAATCATATGTGATTTGAAGACTGAAAAATAAGCCCCTCTGGCTGTCAGTATTGAAGACACTGGCAAAACCATCTAGACTGTTAGATGGATTTTTAAAAGCTGTTTAAAGGTTGGAATAGATGAAATTTCTCAGAATATTTAAAGGGTAGTTTGAGCTAAAAATGTAAAATCCAAAGTGTTCTGCTGCCCCCTGCTGTTTGTCTTCATTTTCTTATACACATGAAGAATGGTCAGAATGTCGATGACATAAAAACAAAGGCCCAAAAGGCTGAAGAAGTTCAGAATTACATCAGATTCATATATTTAAGTGACTTGTTCAATATCACATAATAATTACTGACGGAGCTGGGGCTGGAAGGCTAGTGAATCTTAAACTAGTGGTTTATTCGTTACTGACTCTTTCATGCATTCATTGAACTATTTCTTGGGTACCTATTATGGAAACATGGTATTAACACAACTGTAAAATTGGCCAAAATATCACTGTAGATACTTTCTAATAGCCTAAAAAGCATCATTATGGGAAATATTTTTAAGATTTAGGTAGTGACCATAGTAATCATTACTTTATTACTCTGGCATGCAATGAAAGTCTATTGTGAATGATTTAATACAATATGAAGATTCTCCTAAAGAGCCATCACTATTCTCTAGTCTATTTTTTGGTTCATGGATTTACATGGCTTTTTTTCTATTTTAGAATGAAATAATTTAGATTTATCAATTTTAGCATAAGTTTGTCTTTGCAGCTAGGCTTTATTAGCATAATGATTAGATAATTAGTTATAATAGTATTCATGATAAATTCAATTCAATTCAAATCTAGTTCTTTAGAACTAGAATTCTGTTTCAAATAATTTTTTGAATATGTAGACATTTCTTATTTTAGAATATTAGAGATATTATAATCTTTTATAAATACCAATATTATTGTGGTTACCTAGTTACTGTTCCATTTAACCTATAATTTACTGCATTATGGAAAATGCACAATCTATAAAAAGTTCATTGTTGATACCACATATTATAAGCATGTTTAGAATATTAACTGGAAGTTTTCAGATTTTTTTTTTTAAATACCTGTGTGTTTTTTTACAAATATAGAAAAGGTTATGAAAATAAGTACTGGGTGTAATAGAAAATACATTGTAAATGAACGTAAGTTAAAGGTGATGGATTTGGCCAAAATAAAAATTTTGATTTAGCTCTAACTGCTATATATGGTATTATTTTTTAAATGGTGAGAGGAATTCCTACAGTAAAATTCATATATTGCTGTTCTACCCTCTGAGACCTAAAATGAGCATTATACTACTACATTTTTAAAATGTACATGTATTGAGATTTTAATTTACTCTTTCTCATTTGACACTGACTATGGACATATTTTGAAATAACCATTAGTTTAGTGTTCATGGTACATATAAGATAAAACTTACTGATTGTTGTAGCATGTCATGTAAATTTTTCTCTCCCATTTGTAAGAGCATTAAAGAATTACCTGTAGCTGATCTTTGGATAAAGAAAAAATATTCATTATGCTTAATAATCTCTTATTGATTTCTGCTTAAGATGGGAAAAGTTAGAAAATCTGCCTACTTGAAACAATGCCAGCTAAAATTATGGTTGTCTATTTTTTTTTAATTTTGCCTTTTATTAAACACACATGATTCTTTCTGAATGTGAATTTGGGAACATTTTCCTCTTTTACATATCTTGGTCTATTTGTAAATGATCTGTTTCTCTTCTCTTTTCAAAATGTTTTTGTCTCCAAATAGCATCAAACTTTGTGACAACAAGCATTATTTTGGTGGTCACAGACATAGAGAATGATTTCTATCTCAAAAAAGAAATGTTTTTTCATCTTTTGCTGAGACATATAGCACATAAATTCAATACAGACATATCACTGCCACTTGGAAACATCTGCCCAAAAGCTACACACTTAATCCTGTACCATGTGCTGTGCCTGGTACTCAGATGCACTCAATAAAAGCATTTCTGAATGAATGCTGAAAAGATGACAAAGGCATGTGGCTTATAATCTGGTAGGGAAATACAAATATGTAAACAACAAACTGTAATTCATGTTTTTAAAAAAAACATTTCTATTGTTGGAACTTATGAAGCAGCAACTTTCACATGACCATATGTGAAAGTACCAGAATATCTCAAAAATAATAGTTATCAGATTTTTTTATTTTTAATATTTTATTCATTCATTAACAAATGTCAGGCACCTCTATATAATATCTTAACATTAGATAATAAATTCTAAGGTTTTTTTTTTTTCCCCTCAAAACTGATGACTGAATCTTATAAAGACAGGCAAAGGAATTTTAAAGATTTTATCTCCTCTTGTTCTTGAGGTCCTTGATTGTGGCAGGGGTTGGGTGAGGCAGGGGCAGCTTGTTAGCTGCTTGAAAAGTTCCTAGCAGAGAAAGAGCAAACCATCAGTATAGCCTATCTAAACCATTGCCCCATTTTCTATAACTCTCTTACCAGTCCTAGAAATCTAGATTTCAGAACCAGATGTTATCTATGATAATAATGCTTATGATAATAATAAACTAAGCATCTACCATATGCCACAGTGTTAGACACTTTAACATGTGCTATTTTTGATATAACAATCTTAAAATTAGGTACTTACTTTTCTCATATTATCTATGAAGAAACAGGCTTAGAAAGGGGAAGTAATTTCCCAGAGTTACCCAGTTGGTAAGTTGGAGAACCAGAGTTTACATTCAGGGCATCTATCTGAATTGAAAACACAAGGAAAGATTGACAAGTTTTTTTTTTTTTTTCCTTTGACCAGTCATCTTTACTTGGGTGGGTATCATATATAGACAAATCAGAGCAGAATCAACCTTGATTTTGAATTCAGCTACCAATTATGTACTATAGAGTCCATCCTATAACTCCAGTTGTTCCATCTCAGGAGTAACACCTGAAGGAAGTCAGCAACTTGAGATGTCCAAAGATCATCTGATCAGTGCAGCATGACTGAACCATAGCACATAATGAAAGCTTTGTGTGTTTCTAGTATAGTTTACTGTACAGTATTTTTCTTTTAGAATAGCTGTCAATGACAGGATATGACATGATTCTGAAAACTGGCATCCAGTTCTCTTTACTAAAGACTTGGTAAAATTGGAGGAATTGTCTTTCTTGGATCTCCTCTTTTATTGTGTGGTTTTGAACTGACTGGGGATCATTTTTAAAACCCACAAGGATTTAGGATGTTTTCTTTTTCCCCCAAAGCCTTTAATACAAATTACAGAATATTTTCAGTCTTTTATGATTCAGATTTTTAATAACATAATCTCCAATTACTGTATTATTAAAGATGCTTCCTTTTTGTTGTATCTGTAAAAGCTTCCTATGATTATTTATGTGGAATGGCAACATTGTTTTCCAGGATCCCGCAACTTATTTCTTTCTTTTTCTTTTTAAATTTTTAGTTGTAAATGGACACAGTACCTTTATTTTATTTATTTATTTTCTTGTGGTGCTGAGGAGCAAACCCAGTGCCTCACATATGCTAGGCAAGTGCTCACACCCCTCCTTAACCATCCTATAAGTTAATACAAGATGGCGAGAGTCGCTTGGAGTCTGGATTTTAGCAGAAAAGTCAGTGGCCAACTTAGATTTCAAACTTCTAGAGAATTTATACTCACAGATCTTTAGATTCCATTTTGCTTTCCATGTACCAATATCAAAGTATACTTTAGTTAGTACAATTTATGGTATCACTACCCAATAAGTAATTTCATACAACTACTACTACTTTTAATAGTTATAAGAAATAGATAGCTTTATGGATAAATCTCTTTATTCTTCAAATTATCATTTCCTTTTTGTAAATCTATATTTAGGGACCTGGCTGGAAAGGCCTGTCAATTCTGCCTTAAAATTTTCTCTTAAGTCTGTACCATGTCTTCATACACCAACATTATTGACTTCGTTGAAGCTACACCTGTTCCTCAAATGACACATTTCAGATCCCAATTTGTCTCCCCCTACTTCTTTTATTTTTCTCTACTAATATCTGACTTAAAATGTCTGTGACTCCTTTTCCCTTTCCTAGAATTTAGTTTTGCATTTCTTTCTTATAGTCTCTCTTTATATTCCCTGACTTTTCTTTTCCATTGATGCCACCTTAATAATCACTATACACAGGTACCTAGGCACTGTCTGACACACTAGGGGTCCCTCCTTCTCTAGTGTCTTACCTATTTAGTTTGCCTTGCACAAAAACACCTGATATATTTCTGAAATCTGGTCTTGTCATTTGCCACTTTGGTTTCCATAGCGCAATCCCCACGACAAGGGATCAAGTGTAAATACTTTATTTGGGAGATTAAAATGAGGGGTATGGTAAGGGATATGGAAAATGAAACAGGGTTGGAAAGGCAGCCAATAAAGGGAACATTACCAATCCAGTTGTCACTCAAAGCAGAAGCAGCTGGAGCTTAATCTTCCTGGAGAAGTTACCTCAGTAGAGGTCTAGGGAGCAGGGTTGTTTGTACACCAAAATCTGGGAGTCCGTGGTAAGGGGCTTGGTTGCAATTGAGGGACAGCAGTGCTCATTTTCCAGAACTTCTGATCCACCCCTCAGACAAGCAAAGTAGCTTTAGCGGCCAGAGGAAACTTAGGTAAAAAAATTTAAGTGCTGACAATTGGAAGTCAGGATGGCATGTACTGAAGTAGTGAGAGCATTTACAATTAAAATAACATCTCACATGTCTCCCTGGAGAAACAAAAGTCTATTATTTTATGATACACTAAGGCTTTTATAATCTGAACCAAACATCTTACTGTGCATGTAATCCTTCAGTCCATCCACATGAATTATCTACAGGTACACCCTCTTATACCTCTGAGTTTCATGCAAACTGCTTCTGTTTCCTAGTTGTCTTTTCATCTTTCTCTTCTGACCAGTTTCTATCCATTCTTCCAGAGCCGCTCAGAAACCCTCCCTTCTCTAAGAAGGATTGGAGCTTGGTTGATGTATGCTGAATGGATTACAAATAAACATGTCCACTACTGCTGTTGAACACTTTGATTTGTACTTAACTGTGTGTCCCCATTATCATATTGTGAAATTTCCAGGTCAAGGACCAGGTCCTCTCTGTCTCATTCTCTTCACCTAAAGCATGGTGGACACCCAATAAATGTTTGTTGAAATATTCCCATAGAAAACAATATTGAATGTTTCAATATTAAGTGTTTTGAATGTTTTAATATTGAAAATATGCACGTAAAAGCACAGGAATTAGTAACTTCAAGTTCCTGTCATGCTTCTCTCCATATAATTTTGTAGCCAGTAGTTTCATTGTCCCTTTTCAAAAAACCAGGGAGAGCATGAATGAACCCCAAATTCATTTTAAATTTTGAAATTTTTCATAACTTCCTGTGTCATCTATGAGGCCACGCACAGAGAATACCACAGACCATGCCTATTATGTTTCTTTGATTCATGGTAAAATAGAAATTTAGTATTGATGGCATTTTCTTGAATTTTGAACTCTAGTCCCCGTTCCCTTTGCAAAATTTATGAAAGACAAGGAGGCATTTTTAACTACATCCATGTATTTTATTAAATGGAGAAAATTATTTATCAATGCAGAATTGTATTTTTTATTGCATGCATTTTTCTGTAATTCCAGAGAAAGTAAAATAATTCAGAGGCATAAAACATTTTAGGGTAATTTTCTTCTGGCTTCAACACAATAAAGGTCTGAAAAAGAAAGTATGCCACCGGAGCCTAATGCAGTTGTATTTCTGCTTTTTCACTATAAGGAAGTTATTATTATATTATACCATGGAAGCCAAATATTGGCTAAATAAAACACATTGAAGTGAATATTAAATGCAGCATAGGTAAACACTCAGGAACTGGCTGGTTCTCAAAAGAAGCATTGTAATACTTTTAGAATATAATTCAGATTAGTTACTACTTCTGTGCTCAGATTCCTCTAGCAATTGCCTATCACATTTAGAATAAAATCCAGACCCCCTAACCATGGTTCTCAAGGCTGTTTGTGACCCCACTGGCTCTTATGGGGCTTTTCTCTGTCTGCACTGCAACCACAGTGTCCTTCCTGTTGTTCCAGTGTACCAGCTGTGTCAGTAGTTGGGCACTGCCTGTTCCCTCTACCTGTAGCACTCACTTCTTGCTATATTGACCTGTGCCTCCATTTTATTTCATTCTGGTCTATGCTAAAATGTTCCTCCCCAGAGGGGCCTTTTCCCTTTTCCCTTTATTGATCTAAAAGAGCAGCACTCATCCCTCTGTCTGGTCCTACTTGGATTTTCACGCTTCCCAGCAGTACCTGCCATTGTTATCAGTATTTATATACTAATGGTCTCCCTGCCCATGGCAATAGCACCTGTCTCCTTTGTTATCAATAATGCCTTTAAATGTATCACTTTAGAAACATTCAGATATTTATTGAATTATGAATTTGTTGAATGAGTAAATGAATTACTATATCTAACTCACATTCCTATCTCAATCATATCCTGGAAGGATCAGCCACGATTTGACTAATAATCAGAGTATAGAAACCAAAGGAGAAATGCCTTTTTAAAAACGTGCTTGGTAACTGTAATTTTTTTTTTTTCTGTAGTTCATGGTTAATAGCAGTTGACTTTTTATAAGTTTTAAGGCATTTAAAATGGGAAAATTCTCTTTCCTTCACAAAGGCACAAAGCCAACTGATTTTTTAAAATTAATATAGATTGTATGACTAGAAATAGGTGAAGTGTGGGTTATATAATATGCTCTAAACTGAATCCTGACAATGACCTAAAATTTAGTTTCTAAGACTTTTAAGCTAAAAACAGGATGTGATTTCTATTTTGGATATCAAGAGATTCACTTTTTATGTGAACCTATTTATCCATCCATTCTCAGTAGTAACTTGGAAGTGTGGCAGACAGATAGGGGCTTAGAGCAATGTTGAGCTACAAGGCAAAGATGTTTGGAATTATTATATATTTGGTTCCAGATGGACCCCTTATTTCCTAGTTAGATTCTTATAGAAAGTAATGTTTTTGAGGAATCATGTCCTTGTGAATTTGTTGTAGTTCCTCAGTTTTATGCTGCCAGAGATCAATATTTGTTAAGTAGCTTTTTCTAGGAATGTTAATCATATTGACAAAATGATTCTTTACAAGCCCTAAGAATTGATGAGAGTAGATTATAAAGCGTAAAATTTCAGTTTTATTAAACATGCTATCCACACTGCTGCTCTTTTAAAAAAGTTTAATAAACTATTTCAAAAGATATATCCATCTTAGTTTTATATATATGTATATATAGTTTTATATGTATAAAACTATGTCAGAATTTGTTTTGTTTTCCTTAATTGTTCCCTTAATTATTCACATTTTTATTCTTGAACTTGAGAAATTTACAGCATTTTTAGGATAAATTAAACTCATTTTAGCTAAAAAATTTGCTTAATATATCAGGGGTTAGCTCTTCCCTTCTGTGTGAAGGTCCAGAAAACAAATATTTTTTGTCTTTTGGGCCATTTCATTTTTTTTGCAAGTCAGCTTTGCCATTGTAATATGAACAATACATCAATATCAATGGATGAGCATGGCTATACTCCCGTAAATCTTTTTTTAAAAAAATCAAGCACTAGACTGAATTTAGTAGTTTGCCATTCCCTATTATATATAACAGTACCCTATATTTTTAAGGAGATGATTGTCTATTACTTGGGGGTTAAAACTATAATATACTAGAGAATGAGGCAGATCCAGCCTATAAATTCTCATTAAATCAATTTAAATAAAATATAAATTATATAATAATGGATCCAATAGGGAGTTATAAATTTTAAACAGATGACACCATCTCTTGTATAATCCAGCATCTCCTATATAAAAATATCCACAGGATAAATGCCATTTTAATTTTAGGCAGTTTAAATAAAACTTTCCTTCCCTTCCATTCCTGATTAATTGTTTATATTATTTTGTTAGATATGACTCATCACATTTCCTCTTTGGTCCTGGCTGGGAACTAAGAGCTAACTAGGAAATAAGGGCTAAATTTTGTGCTCTTCTGTAGTAACCATCATTATCCAAAGTTTTCAGTAACATTAGCTTCTATGCATTCTCTGACAGAAAGTAGGTGGGAAATACATGTGTAAATATCTTCTGTTAGATCCAACAGAAAGGGTATAATTAGTTGTAGCTTCTTGACAAAGATGATTTTTGAGCCTCTTTTTAAAGATCAGAAGCATGAACTAAATGAAAGGAAAAGAATGAAACTAGTTTCATATCAAAATAATAGGAAGAAACTCATCAAGGTAGAACTTTTCTGGAATATTGGACTGAGTTGGAAATTGTTGCAAAGCAACAATGAAAACAGAGGCACATCTTGGATGAATTCTGAATGAATGTAACTGATTAATCAGGGGAAGAGAATTTCGATTCCCTAGTTCCTCAAGCACATACATAAATAACAAAGGTTTAAGTTTGCATTGAGGTCACTGTTCTTAGGGTACTATTTACAGGTTTTGTATAGTAGAACAGTTTAGTTTAACTAGTACTACTTGCTATTATAGTGATAATTATATATGTATTTTTAAGGAGAGAGTCACTACTTTGTATGCTCATGTAAATTATTACATTGTACTAATTGTATATTCAAATACTAATGATGATACACTAATTATTAATAAGGTAATTCTTATTGTATTATGAAAGAGTATTTCAACAAAAAACTTAATATTTTAAAGTATACCATGTAGAATAACCAGTATTTTAAATGTTTTGGCTTTTATATTTATTTGATTAAAAAGTAGTCATTATACATGTGTCTATTTATATGTTTATATTGTTTTATTTCCTGTAAGTAACATTTTCTAATTTTTATTTGCTTTTCTTTCAGTTGTTTTACAGGTTTGCAGTCTGGTCCTTTACCCAATCAAGTTCATTGAAACTGTGAGCTTGAAAATTTACCATGAGTTCAACTGGGGTTATGGCCTGGCTTGGGGTGCAACTATATTTTCATTTGGGGGTGCCATTCTTTATTGCCTGAACCCTAAGAACTATGAAGACTACTACTAAAACCAAGTCTCAGATTAAAAAAAAAAAATAGAAAAAGCAACCATCCAGCAAAAGATTTACATCTGCATCTTTTCTAACTCACTATTTTCTAAAACACTTGTGGAGCATCAAGCAGTTTGCTCAGTTGATTTAATATCCTTTGCCTTTTGGCTGTCAACATCATAACCAGCTTTTACATTCATTTTAGGGACCTGCACAAATTAAGAGAGCTGATTAGATGTAGGCAAATGCTGCAAACTTCCAATATGTTCATGTCATTTTTCTTGAAAAGTGAAGGGTCTGTATGACAGCAACCATTGTGAAAAACTAGTTGGAATGAGAATTGCCTGAATCTCCTATTGCCTGCAGGGGAGCAGCTGGCATAAACAGCATTTAGAAGTTCCTTTGTGCGCTGACAAAGATTCCACTCTTAGAGTCCTTATCACCTGCTTATCCCACCCAATGATTACATTGGCTGTTGGTTATTTGCTTGAGTGAGCTCTTGTAAAGTGAAAGCCCTTCAGCATCTAATGGGAGTTGTGAATATAACTGGTTAATGGTACACATTCCACCTTCAAGAACACCTTTTGAATGGGAGGTTATGCTGTGGCAATTAGCATCTCCCTGGGAAGGAAGTCAAGACTTGGAGATGTATGCTTTTCATTATGTGATTAGATATTGTGCCTCAGCCCCATCTAGAATGGGAAGAAATCGAGGGTCTCTGCTTTCCCTGGGACAATCAGAAAGAAATATGCATGAGTTGCTTTTTTTACCCTTTAAATCATTTACCAAACATTGCAGCAAACAATTATGTATATGTAACAAGCCTAAATATTTTTATAGAACGTGAACCATTAGTATAAACGGTAATAAGTTATTCCATAACCCTCCACCTACATTTACTAATTACACATAAAATTAACATTTGCTCTAGTGAAGTGGATTGAAACACTAACCTTGTACACATTGTTAAGAGGCTTAGATTGGTATTCACACTTATTTACCATACAAAATTATATATACCTTAAAGCTTTTGCTCTATGTTCTGTACTGTTTCACTGGAAAGTGTTAATAGAATTGCCTAAGAAGAAAAATTGAAATGGTGTTGATCTCAAAATTAATGATTCTCCTGTAAGCACTGTAGTTTAAAAGAGAGTAGCAATTAGAATGATCATTTTGTGTAAAATTCATTAAAATAGAAGGCTGCTATTTTTTGCAAGTATTTTAAATGTCTTCATTTAAAAAAAATAGTGATAGATTTATATAAATTTCTTGATAGAGGAGTAGAATTTGTTTGATTTTTCACCTGGTCCTCTAACATTAACTGATGGGCTAACTGATTTGTGCACACAATTATAATGGGTTTATGTTAGGGGAATCATTTACTGACTATTTCAAGGGAAGGAAATACCAATACTAGGTACTAAGTTTGCAACTAATCTCTCATTGCAGGCTTATGTTAATTCTGTTTAATATACAAATTTGGATAGTTTAATTATGAACCTATTTTTATATAAAATATACAATTCTACTATAAAACTTATAAATAATTATTTTTGTTAACAAAGACACTAAAACAATAAGTTCTGGTTTGGCCCTCTTGCAGAAAGAAGCATTGGAAAATAAACTTAAAACGTTCCTATGTGCTATTGTATTGCAAAATCCATTAAAAGTAGGACCACATCAATAGTGTTTAATAATTTGCTTTACCTCCCAGAACAGAGTTCTGCTTTCAGCTTGTCTTAAGAATGGCTGCCAAAATAACAGCCCTCCTCCCTTCAAATAAAACTATTTTATTATTCAAATGCCAAAAGGCCACATCTTGTGAATTTTCTATAGAATCAAAAAGTAAATATGAAGTACCAGGTTTATTATTATGAGGTTTAGTAGTGATAGATAAAAGTGGTTAAATGTTTCCTAGAGAGAAGTCTTTATAAAAGTATATGATTCTATAAAGAATCATAAGAAACTATGAGATGAAATTTTCAGAAAAGTATTAGTATTATCGAGTATTTTGAAGCAGTTTTCTTGAGAAATAGTAAAATCTGGGGCAGACTGTCTTGCAGTTAATTGTGTATTGTCAGAGCAGCATGAGAAATATATTTGGATACGGATTTCAGCTACTAAACATGCTCTATTGTGAGATGTCTTTATTCCTGAATAATGGAAGTACAGTACTTCGGTGCTGACATCAAATGAGGCACTTTCCTTGGATCTAGTGGAGGATGCAGTGTGCTGTTAGACCAATATCATTTTTAGAGTCTAATCAAGTTTTCATTCTCTTGTCAGTATGGCAGGCTGGATAGTGACAGAATTATGTTATAGGTTGAGGCATATATAATTGCTGTTTATTGAAAAGTAGATTTCTTCTGTAACTTTTTACTTTCCTCGTGAGAGCCCTATAGCCCTATGCTATATTTCTACCATCACTAATATTTGGGAGTGCTTCATTATTAACAGGCTCAGTACAACAATAAAATTGTCGCTCATCTGAAATAACTATTTTGTCTATCAGAATAAACATGAGTGAAGTTTTCACTTAAATTAACATTATGTCTTTGTGGCTTTAGGTTTGTTTGATGTTTTCATAAGCAAAATTGTTAACCACAAACCCATGTTTATCTTAGAGAACTAATATATATACACACATGCATATCATAAAAGTACTCAGCAGGGCTAGTTATTCGGATTTCTTGCACAAGTATTTAGCTTTTTGTAAGTTCAACATGTAAATTTTAAAGTCATAAATAGAGAGACCTATGTGTTTGAAATATAAATGATATATATGGATTAGCATGTACCTGTATATTATTAAACATGCAATGAATTGACTGGTAAGTGATGTCTAATTGTATGGCTAGCAATGTAATTTATTCAGACTGTATTTTTGTACAGAGCAGCGCACACTAACCTATGCCTCTGTGTCCTCTTTAATGCCTAAAACTGTGCCTAGAAATTTAATCTGTCTTAAAAAATACAATATACTTCATGCTGTTTATGCTGTTAATTTCTCTACTGCTATTCTATATTTATTATTTTTAAATATGACATGTTTACTACTTAAATATGAATTTATGTTATCCTGGTTACTTTTTTTTAATAGTCATCTGGGGGAAACCTGTTTATCACTCCAGTGATTTTGAGTTTGCGGTTTCACGATCAGTACATTTCATGATTTTTGTAGTTGACATGAAGTTATCTATGTGGAAAAAATAAAAATAAAAGTGGTTTCACTGATGTGGTCTGGTTTGTGTCTTCTCTACTGTGTAAACCCTTTAGACAGGACTTCTAAATTACATGTCTTCAGTTCTTTTTCTCTTTAAAATGTATTTAGAAAACCCAGGATATGTGACAAATCTATTTTATTTTTAGAATTTTTTTAAGTGCTAGAGATCAAACCCAAGAACTCACACATGCTATGCAAGCACTCTACTACAGCTACATCCCTAGTCCCCAAAACAGGATTTAGAATTTTTTAAAAGTTTGAATTCTTCCCCAAGATCTCTACTGTCTTCTGCACCTGTTATATGAACAGTCATTGATAGAAGTGAGGAATATTAAATATTAAAGTTCTTTAAACTTTGTTTTCAAATGCACAGAAAGGAGATGCAGTATAGACTTTTTTCCTACTCTATAATCACACAATTAGGAGTAGCAAAAGGATTTGATAGTGTTTATTGTTCTTGTGTAGTTTTCAGGGGTTGCAAGTGTTAAAGCAGGCATGCATTCTATTTTAGAGACAAAATTCAGAGCATGTCCTTGTGCACATGTACATATGTGTGCTTGTATGTATGTGAAAAAAATTATAAAATCAAAATTCCTCATCACCCTTTGGTGTGTATAAATAAAATGGTAAGTACATTGGAAAGCAGTTTAAATTAGACATGCTATAGAATTCATTTGTATGTATACCAGAAAGTTCTTGATGATATAAATAGAAGCATATGCAAGGGAGCAAACTTTCTTGCATTGATAAAATCTGTTTGATTATAAAATACATTTGTTATGAAGACATTCTTTCATTTCATGAACCTTCAAATTTTGAGTGGTTCAGTTAATCTTTTCTGTTAAGAAGAAAATGTAAATCACCTGTAAACCTGAGTATTTAATATCATGCTCTCCTCTATATAAACTTTTCTGTTGTTTTAAACATTTCCCTTTCCAGTGGCCTATATTCAATTTTGATGGAGTAGCATCATGAATTTGATACATTTTCAGTATGTGAGAGGTCTTATGGGCAAATCACCTTTACAAACATGTTTTGCCTGGTAATTATCCATGACCCAGTTTCTCTGAAGATGGAAGACATGCAGACATAGCTTCTAGTATTTGACAAAGTAGTATTTGACAAAGGAAAATCCTTTACCTTCAGAGATTTTATTGTGAACATAAAACAAAAAAGCAATTTTAATTCCCTTTTCCATAATGTATATACAGCCTGTGAGCAGCCTGCTTTATTGAATCCATGCTACATCATTAATGTTTCATTTCAAAGATTTTTAAGTCATGTTACTTAGAAAATAAATTGATAGTGAAATTATTGTGTATTTACATTAGTCCACTGGCAACATAAATTATCAAATTTTCAAGCTATGATTTTCTGTTAATGACATTTTGTTAATGCAATATTAAATAAGGTAAGATTAAAAAGCAAATAAAAATTAGAATTAAATGCTTAGTATTTTTATAGGAAGCACTAATTTATTTTAATAATTTAGCTTCTATGTCAAGTTTTGGGTCATGGTATCATTCAACTTAATCTCAAAAGTTAAAATGAAACTGGGTGCCAGTGCACATGCCTGTTATCCCAGCGACTTGGGAGGAGGCTGAGGCAGGAGGATCACCAGTTCAAAGCCAGCCTTGGCAACTTAGTGAGGTCCTAAGCAACTTAGCAAGACCCTGTATCAAAATTAAAAGAAATTTAAAAAGCTGGGGATGTTGCTCAGTTGATTAAGACCCCCTAGGTTCAATCCCTGGTACCAAAAACAAAGTTTAAAATGAGACCAAGTAACAAAACTCCATGTAATAAAATGCGAACAGTTTTCTTACACAAGCGAGTTTGGGAACTGTTGGGGAGCCCTCGCATTTCTACCAACTACTAAATGGGAAGAGGTTCCACATAGCTATACTTAGGAAATGTGTTTTCAAAGAGTCACCGAGTAGGTGACTCACATTTATATTCCAGAAGTAAATCTAATGGCTCCAAAGTATAACTAAGAACAGGAGCTGAACTGTTCGAGTGGAAAGGATAATATGTAGTTTCTAAGCCAAGATTAACAGCACAGAAAGAATGGTGTTCTTTGTAAAAACCAAAGCTGTGTGGAATGGTTCACCAGAGAAACTCAGTTTTGGCAAGCAATTATTTCCAAGTTGAATGACTTCATAGAAATAATGATTATAAAAGAAGCTTGGAACAAGTACTGGAAAATCATGTCATCAAACCACTGGAAACCTTGAATACTTCAATTCCTGCATGCAATGAAGATTAGTGAACAAGATTCTGCCATATATACATATATGTGTATAAAATACATGTGTATTTTATATGTGTATATATATATATAATGTTTTTGCATGAATGAGGATGTATCTGTAGAAGACCTCATTTCTACTGTAGCTGAGAGGCAGCCAGGCATGGAGTTAATGTAAAACATTTTCTGTATAAGATAATGGTACTGAAAACTGCCCCTCAGTTTGCTTTGAATTTATCATCATAAAGGTGGAATAAGAAATTTATATCAATCATTCAGAGAATATTTAATATTTAAATAAAAGTATAGTTCCCAAGGAAGACTTCAAAGAAATTCTTTTAAACCTGAGCAGGAACCATTTCTCCTGAGATTGTTGTGAATAAAAAGTTAAATTTTAAGGGTTAAGTGGAGAAGAAACACTACTTTGTTGGTCTTTGATACTGTCGATGACGCTATCATGATTGGCAACTTCTCCCAGGGAAATTTCTGCTGTATCAGAGCATCTGGGGACAAAAGTACCCTTTTGTCCATATCACTGCTGAGGAGAGTGTGGCAACTCCTGACACATAGCACAAGTTTCCTAATTATTAACTTTTAGGTGATACATCCCTCTGAACATTTTCTAGTTCTCATGATTGTGTTAATTACTTGAGACATATGGTCTTTGTGAATGGCACAAAACAAGGAATTGAAATAAACATTTAACATGATTATAAAAAACAAGTTTCTCATTTGACTCCAAGCTATGAATGATATTTAGCATCATAACATAGTTGGCATAAATTTGACATAGTACAGAAATCTTACAGTGACAAAGTTACATATGTAATTTTCGGTTACATTCCCTGAAGACCTTGATATTTAAAAATTCTTCATAATAAAGAATTTTGGAAAATCCATTGCTCAGTCTTTGTGAAAGCCTCAATACTTGGCGCTTATCTTTCCAGCCAACTTGCAAGCCATGGAATACTTCTCTTCCCTATCACTCTCAGAAAGTCAATAAACAGTACATATTTAGCCAGGCACATGAGTTTTGAAATGTTCAAGTATGATTCAAAATACAGTAACCTACTGCTCCCAATGATTGCAGCCAGAAATGCTCTAAAAGGCCAGGCGCAGTGGCACACAACTGTAATCCTAGTGGCTCAGTAGGCCGAGGCAGGAGGAACGTGAGTTCAAAGCCCACCTCAGCAACTTGGTGAGACCCTGTCTCTAAATAAATTTTAGAAAAGGGCTGGAAATGTGGCCCAGTGGTTAAGCGCCCCGAGTTTAATCCCCACTACAAAAAAAAAAAAAAAAGAAAAAAATGTACTCAAAAGATGCTCAACACCTTTGCTATTAGGAAAATGCAAAAAATCCCTATAATTTCAACTGCTGTCAATACTGTATATGTTTATCAAAATTTATTATTATTGCACAGGTGAGTATGTGTGTATAAAAATCCTACCAGGCACAGTAGCACATACCTATAATCCCAGTGACTCAGGAGGCTGAGGCAGGAAGATCACAAGTTCAAACCCAGCCTCAGTGACTTAGTGAGGTCCTGTCTCAAAATGAAAAATAAAAAGGGCTGGGGATGTGGCTCAGTGGTAAAGAGCCCCTGGGCTCAATCCCCAGGACCAAAAAAGAAAAAAAAGAGACAAAGCTTTTTATGCCCATTCAGAACAAAAAGACTGGCTTCAGTTAGGCTTGTTTGACTTCTGTGCTGCTTGGATGGGGAAAACACATGTAACATGTTGTTTTCCTAAAGTTGGCCTGGTTTTGGTTTATGTGTATAAATATATATAAATTCTATGTGTGTGTGTAGTTAGAATGGTTTGTGTAGTATCTGTTTTGGATTTGGAACATTTTTAGAATTGTTTACAGTTTGTGAAAATACAAAGTTGAAGTCAGAATAAGGATCGGGGAAAATTACTACAGGAAAAGTAGATCAAACAGTTGACTTTCAAAAGTTGCCATTTAGCCATGTTATAAGACAGTTGCATGTTATAAGACAGTAGGTATGAGAGAGTGGCAATCTGAACAGTTGCTGTCATTGATTAGTTTTGGAATTTATGTTCCACCCACAATATTTCTTTGAGAACAATAGAGGACTTGGCAGGAAGCCATATTTACACTACCTATCCCTGAACCCCTGGTCAGAGATGATTAGAGCAGAGATGGTTTCTGCCTCAAGCTAGCCCCCTCTGTTTCTCTTGCCCATTAATTTGAAATTGGTCTCTGCATGTAGCTAGTAATAAAATGCATAAACTATGGGGTTTGGAGCGTGTGCACAGATGCAAGAAAACAAACAACAAAGAAAAAAGGAACAAAACAGATACATAGAGAGAAGTAGCAAGAGGAGACATGTAGGACCCAAAGAGAAAGAAGAGGTAGTCTTAGTTACTAACAAGGTCAAGCTGCCTTATGAAATACTCCTGTGTCTTTCCAATAATTTCCTGTTTTGATTAAGTCAGTTTCAGTTGGACAAAGGAGAACCTTAACAAAAATCTTTCCAACAGAGGGCTCAATATTCAAGTTGCACTGACTTTCCAAAAAAGAATAAGGAAGTAGCCCATTGCAGTGGCACATGCCTATAATCCCAGAGTCTCGGGAGGCTGAGGCAGGTGGATGGTAAGTTCAAAGCCAGCCTCAGCAATTTATGAAGGCACTAAGCAACTCAGCCAGACCCTGTCTCTAAATTAAATATAAAAAGGGCTGGGGATGTGGCTCAGTGATAAATTGTCCCTGGGTTCAATCCCTGGTACCAAAAAAAGAATAAGGAAGTAAAGATTTCTTGACACACTTCCTATCCCATTCCAGGGTGTTCAACACTCTATAGTCTCCCATCCTACTCCCAGTTACCTCATTCACATTAAAATATAACTACATGAAAATATTTTTGTGTTAACTCTTCCTTCTATGTATATTTTTCCCAGAATCAAAGTCATGTGCTAAGGGGAAAGATCAATAATTATCAAATTGTGTGAAAGATATCCCAGATCTTACCTCCAGGATACATTAGCATTTTGCCTTAGCTCCTAAAATAGCACCAGTTCCTTTTTTTCCTTTTTTTAAAAATTTGTTCCAATTAGTTATACATGACAGCAGAATGCATTTCAACTCATTGTACACAAATGGAGCACAGCTTTTCATTTCTGTGGTTATACACAGTGCAGAGTCACATCTTTTGTGCAATCGTACATGTATACAGGGTAATAATGTCCGTCTCATTCCACCATCTTTCCTATCCCCATCCCCCTCCCCTCCACTTACTCCCCTCTGCCCAATCTAAAGTTCCTACATTCTTCCCTTGCCCCCGCCTCCGACCCCATTATGGATCAGCATCCGCATATGGAGAAAATATTTGGCCTTTGGTTTTTTGGAATTGGCTCATTTCACTTAGCATGATATTCTCCCAGCTTCATCCATTTACCTACAAATGGCATAATTTCATTCTACTTTAAGGGTAATATTCCATTGTATGTATAACACAGTTTTTTACCCATTCATCTCTGAAGGGCATCTAGGTTGGATCCAGAATTTGGCAATTTTGAATTGAGCTGCTATAAACAGTGACATGGCTGCATCTCTGTAACACGTTGATTTTAAGTCCTTCAGGTACAGACCGAGGAGTGGGATAGCTGGATCAAATGGTGGTTTCATTCCACGTTTTCTAAGGAATCTCCATACTGCTTTCCAGAGTGGTTGCACCAATTTGCAGTCCCACCAGCAATGTATGAGTGTACCTTTTTCCCCACATCCTCACCAACACCTATTGTTGCTTGATAATTGCCATTCTGACTGGAGTGAGATGAAATCTTAGAGTAGTTTTGATTTGCATTTCTTTAATTACTAGAAATGTTGAACATTTTTTCGTATATTTGTTGATTGATTGTATTTCTTCTGTGAAGTGTCTGTTCAGTTCCTTAGCCCATTTATTGATTGGGTTATTTGTTTATTTGGTGTTAAAAGTTTTTTGAGTTCTTTACATATTCTGGAGATTAGTGCTCTATCTGATGTAGTTCCAGTTTCATTGTACTTAATGACTTCTCTGGAAGACCAATATCTCACACGTACAAAACTATCAACTGAGGTTTCTATTGCCTTCACTCCAGTGCTGCTTTAGGCTCAAGTGAATCATGCCCAGAGAGAATCAAATATGAGGGAACAGACTTGTTGACTATGATGAAATGTTCTATCCACTCAACTCCCCTGGAGACTTGAACTACATGTTTGCTTAAACAAGTTGATCTAACAGTTATAATATCTCTCTCTCTCTCTCTCTCCTCTCTCCTCAGCACTGGGAGATTGAACCCTAGGGCCCCTTTTATAAAAAATTGATTTTGAGACAGGATCTCACTAAGTTGATGAGACTGGCCTCAAACTTGGGATCCTCCTGACTCAGCCTCCCAAGTCACTTGGATTATAGGTGTGTGCCACCATGCCTGGCTACAACTATTCTTGCATTATCCTTTGGCCTGAACCAAAGGTGAAGGACTTAATCCTCTGCATATTTGTGTTCACATCTTAACCTAGGGTTAAACAAAGCATGTGAAGTAAAATTCTCCACTTTGTACTGTTGTGTTCTCCTAAAGGTAAATCTGTTTGTTTTTTAAAATAAAATATCATGACTTCTTCATGAAAATTCACATGTGCAATATATATGTCAAACGTAGGTGCAATCACGACAGGTAAACACCTTAAAATGGAAGGACTGTTCATTCTGTAATGAAACAAAAAAACAGGTGTTGAATGATATGTTAGGTGATTTACTTCCTATTACAAATATTATAGACAGTCAAATTATCTGTGGTCTGTAGTTTTCATTCATGGACTAAGTAAAGCATCTACTTTAAGAGGTTTTACTTTATCCTATTTAATTAAAAAAAAGTCCAATTGATTGATGTGAATTTCAGTATCAACATACATTTTTCTTTGATTCTGTGTGACAGCAGATGGCCATAAGATTAATTGATTCATCACCAGAAGCATCCAATGGTGTAATTCACTATCCCTGCATTTTTGTGTACAATATCTTCAAATTGTGTAGAGAAACCACAAATACTCAGCACATGACACAGAACAGCAGTTCTGACAACTGTTGTGACTACAAAAAGAATCCCTTAAGACTTAATTTATGAAAGATTTCTGCAATATGGTGGGGCGACCTCTGAGTCATTTTAGTTCTTTTAGTATTCAATACTACTAAATACTCTACACCATCATTTTCTCATTTATTTAAATTTATCAGGCCTTTAAAGATCCTTGCATTTATTTAACAAAAACTCCAATCCTTTAGCACATTCTTTTTCTGTAACTGAGCAACAAGACCCATTTGTTTTTCAAATACCAGGCAATTGTCACATTTCCTGGGTCAAGGGAAAATGCATGCCTTGTTATTTTCCATTCTTATTTGGATCTAACAATGCTGGGCAAAATAATTTTGCATTCCTGACTATTTCATCAGGAAAATGACATGAGAATACACACAACAAGCATAGCACAAGACATTTTGGAGTGCTGTACTTTACACACTATATTTAAATGCTGCAGGAATAAAATTAGAGTCTTAAAAATACATCCGGTCAAGACTTGCCTCCTCCTTTCTCCACAGCTTTTAAATGCAAACTCATGCATACTGACAGCGCTCAGAAAAATAGCCCTAATGAGAATTCTCCCTTTCCCAAGGGGTGCCCTCTGCCACCATCTATTTATGGAATAATAGCTGGCTCCTTACTTCATTCTCACATCGTTCGTTTAAAAGAGCAATTTCCATTTTTGAAGTATTGCTGAAAGGAAAGAAGTCATCTTTTATCACAGTCAGGAAAGGTCAGCAAGTCAGTAATCCTCCATTCACTTACTGACAGAAATATCCTCTTTTCTTCCACAGCACACCAGAAAAGTGATTTATTTGAGATTGGTATTAATACATAAAATGGCCAATGCACCTAGCTATGCCTGGGCAATCCCTTACATGGTCCAGAGACTTCTTTTATTACCTGCTAAGGCTGTGAATTGAATCTGTTGGAGCAAGCCTTGTAGATAGGCTTCTCAATCCCCTCCCAAGCACTCTTCCATAATGTTGATTTCCGGCAAGGCCAAAACATTTTCATAATGAAGACCAGCCCATAGGCTGTCCTTGATTGTGTGTCCAAATGACAGCCTTTCCTTTGCATTCAGGTATGTACACACACTCACACACACACAAACACACACACACCAATTTACAAAAGTTTTTTTGTTGGTTTGTTTCTTACAAGTGTATTTTGTATATTTATTTTCTAGCCTAGGTTAGTCAGTTTTTCTTTGCTATAACCAAAATACCTGAAAAGAACAACTGAGAAGAGGAAAGATTTATTTTGGGCTCATGGTTTCAGAAGTTTAGTTCATGGCTGGCTGCTTCAAGGCAGAAACATCATGGTAGAATAGTATGGTGGAGGAAAGCTGCTTAGCTCCTGGCAGCCAGGAAGAAGAGAGAGGAGGGGGGAACTGGGGAGAAGATAAAATCCTTAAGGGCACCTCCAATGGTCTACTTCCTCCATCTGTGCCCCACCTGCCTATAGATATCATCAAATTGTCCATTCAAATTGTTAATTCATCAAATGGATTAATCCACTGATGAGGATACAGCTCTCACAATCCAATCAGTTCACCCTCCAACCCTTCTCCAAGTTTCATGGAATATTTAATGTGGCTGCAATACTATCTAGGGCAGCAGGACATTACTAAAGACATAATCTGAGACTTCCAGGGATTTATAACTTAGGTTAGAAACACAGAGTATGTATATAGATAGAGTACTTCTGCCTTATACTGTAGAAAGACTTATAATTCTCAAAATAAGTTCACTAATTTGAATTCTCTGCATACTTTTATTAATAATATAGTGTATATAGAAAAATTTCAACCAAATTTAATACATGGTTAAACAAAATGATACATGTAAGAGTGTTTCTGAGTTTTCTCATCCCCTATTAGAGGCTAAATATTTTCTTTTGAAAAAGAAAAAAGCACATTTCTAATTATCTATGATTGTTATTTTGTACAATCTAAATTTGATTGTAATTTTTTATGTAATAATAGGAATAAGCACAATGACGCTTTCATGGAAGAGTAGTCTAGTAGGAATCCCCTGAATGAAAATAGAACACTAGGGGGGATTCAAGATGGCGGACTAGAGGGTGACTGCGTTTCCTGTTGCTCCAGGACTCAGGACTCAAGAAGAGGAGATATAGAGAGCCTTGGGACCAACTCAAAGCAGCCAGGCAAGAGTCTCCCACTGGGCAGGCGTCCCGGACGGGGCAGGAGTCCTGGACGGGGCGGTAGCCCCAAAAGCAGGGATCTTTGCAAAGTAGAACGGCCGGCGAGGTGCCCCTCCCCCCGCCGGAGCAGTGATCGCAGACAGCTGGGAGCATTGAGGAGGGGGCTGCCCAGAGGAGAAGGAGAAATACGGGCTCGGCACGTCGCTTGGAATTGGATCAGCTGCGCCAGGGCTCCGGGCGGCTATCCGGAGGAGCAGCGTGGACTCAGGACTCAAGAAAAGGAGATATTGAGAGACTTGGGACCAACTCAAAGCAGCCGGGTGAGTGTTTCCCACTGGGCAGGCATCCCGGACGGGGCGGTAGCCCCCGGACAGGGCGGTAGCCCCGAAAGCAGGGATCTTTGCAAAGTAGAACTGCTGGCGAGGCGCCCCTCCCACTGCCGGAGCAGTGATCGCAGACAGCTGGGAGCATTGGAGAGGTGGCTGTTCACCACAGCGCTTGGACTCGGCGCAACCCACCCGCGCTCTGGGAGGCTGCCCAAAGGAGAAGGTGCTTGGTGAGCTGTTTGGACTGAACGTGACCACCCCTGAACACAAGGGGCTGCCCAGAGGAGAAGGAGAAATACGGGCTCGGCACGTCGCATGGAATTGGAGCAGCTGCGCCAGGGCTCTGGGCGGCTAACCGGTGGAACAGCGTGGTGAGTGGTTTGGTCCCAGAGCATCCGCTCCTGAACATAGGGGGGTTGTCTGGAGAAGGAGGAGGAGCGCGGCGGGGTGCTTGGGCTCGAATTGACTGCACCAGGGCTACGGGAGGCAGTCGGGACAAGAAGGTGCACAGTGAGTTCTTGGGACTCGTGACGCACCAGATCTCTGGGTGACTGCCTGGTGGAGAAAGTGGTGCGTGGTGGGTCACTTGGTCTTAGAGCGACCGCACGGAACAACAGGTGGCTGCCGGAGGAAAAGGCGTGTGGCGGGTCACTGGGACTCGGAGCGATTGTAAGGGGCTCCAGGTGGCTGCTCAGAGGAGGGGCCGCATAGCCAGGCGAAAAGTGCAGAGCAGGGTCCTAGACGGCTTCTTGGTGGAAGGGCCCCACAGACAAACTGAGGGGCGGAGCGAAGGCTCCAGGACTGCAGGCAGCTTCTCTGAGGAGAGGCAGCCGAAGGAGATTCGTTTGTGAAGGGTGAGGCTTCCAGGCCCAGGAGGTAGGTCCGGGTCCCTGGGAACATTGCAGAAGAAGGCTGCCCAGCCCAGGCGGTAGTTGTGAATTGAACGGAACCTCTGGGAGGAAAACCGACCAGCGAGACCTCCCCACCGGGTGACTCCTCCCTGTTGGGTGAGGTTCTCCCAAAAGGACCGTAAAATCAGAGACACAGGCCCAAACTGGTCTTGCATCAGCCCACAACCTACTTCCCTTCTGGATGACCATTCATCAGCAAGTGAAGGTACCTCTGCCCACTAGCAGGGAATATACCCCACCAGAAGGCCACCACCCCTAGGGAGTCAGCTCCCTTGTGGAGCACTGCATTATCAACTTCCTCCAAGATTTCAGGCTACTGAAGACTAAGAGGGGATATAAAAGAAATCTTCAGGGATATTATAAGACAATAGAGGAAATCTGCAATATCACAGCGGTCAAGTGATACCTGAACAATATGAGAAAACAAGGAAAGAAAATGCTGCAAACAAATCTAGATGTTACATCAATGAAACCCAAGGACAGCATGGCAGAAGAAATGACAGAAAGGGAGTTCAGAATGTACATAATTAAAATGCTCAGGGAAGCAAATGACGAGATGCAAGAGCAAATGCAGGCACTGAATGATCGCACCAATCGACAGTTAAAAGAGCAAATACAGGAAGCAAAAGATCACTTCAATAAAGAGTTAGAGATATTGAAAAAAAAACCAAACAGAAATCCTTGAAATGAAGGAAACAATAAACCAAATTAAGAACTCCATAGAAAGCATAACCAATAGAATAGAACACCTGGAAGACAGAACATCAGACATTGAAGATAAAATATTTAACCTTGAAAACAAAGTTGAACAAACAGAGAAGATGGTAAGAAATCATGAACAGAATCTCCAAGAACTATGGGATATCATGAAGAGGCCAAATTTGAGAATTATTGGAATTGAGGAAGGCTTAGAGAAACAGACCAAAGGAATGAACAATCTATTCAATGAAATACTATCAGAAAATTTCCCAAATCTGAAGAATGAAATGGAAGATCAAGTACAAGAGGCTTATAGGACTCCAAATATACAAAATTACAACAGACCCACACCAAGGCACATTATAATGAAAATGCCCAACATACAAAATAAAGACAGAATTTTAAAGGCCGCAAGAGAGAGGAATCAAATTACATTCAGGGGGAAACCAATACGGATATCAGCAGATTTTTCAATCCAGACCCTAAAAGCTAGAAGGGCCTGGAACAACATTTTTCAAGCCCTGAAAGAAAATGGATGCCAACCAAGAATCTTATACCCAGCAAAACTTACCTTCAAATTTGATGATGAAATAAATCCTTCCATGATAAACAAAAGCTAAAAGAATTTACAAAAAGAAAGCCAGCATTACAGAACATTCTCAGCAAAATATTCCATGAGGAAGAGATGAAAAACAAAGAAACAAATCAGCAATGGGAGGAACCATCCTAAAGGAATTGTCAAATAAAGGAAGAACCAAGTCGTCTCAAAATAAATAAATAAATAAATAAATAAAATGAACCAAATGACCGGGAATACTAATCATATCTCAATAATAACCCTGAATATTAATGGCCTGAACTCATCAATCAAAAGACATAGACTGGCAGATTGGATCAAAAAGAAAGATCCAACAATATGTTGCCTGCAAGAGACTCACCTCATAGAAAAAGATACCCATAGATTAAAGGTGAAAGGATGGGGAAAAACATACCATGCACATGGACTCAGCAAAAAAGCTGGAGTATCCATCCTCATTTCCGATAATGTGGACTTCAAGTCAAAACTAGTCAAAAGGGATAAAGAAGGACATTACATACTGCTTAAGGGAACCATAAATCAGCAAGACATAACAATCATAAACATCTATGCCCCAAACAGTGGCTCATCCATGTATGTCAAACAAATCCTTCTCAATTTCAGAAACCAAATAGACCATAACACAATAATACTAGGTGATTTTAACACGCCTCTCTCACCACTGGACAGATCTTCCAAACAAAAATTGAACAAAGAAACCATAGATCTCAATAACACAATCAATAATTTAGACTTAACGGACATTTATAGAATATACCATCCAACCAAGAGCGAATACACTTTCTTCTCAGCAGCACATGGATCCTTCTCTAAAATAGACCATATATTATGCCACAAAGCTAATGTAAGCAAATACAAGAAGATAGAGACACTACCTTGTATTCTATCAGATCATAATGGTTTGAAGTTAGAAATAAATGAAAGAGTAAAAAACAGAAGCTAGTCCAACACCTGGAGATTAAACAATATGCTATTACATGATGAATGGATAACAGAAGATATTAGGAAGGAAATTAAAAAATTCCTAGAGGTAAATGAGAACAAAGAAACATCATATCAAAATCTTTGGGACACTATGAAAGCAGTACTTAGAGGAAAATTTATTTCATGGAGCGCATTCAATAAAAGAAGTAAAAATCAACAAATAAACAACCTAACACTTCAACTCAAAGCCCTAGAAAAAGAAGAACAGACCAACACCAAAAGTAGTAGAAGACAGGAAATAGTTAAACTCAGAGCTGAAATCAACAAAATTGAAACAAAAGAAATAATACAAAAAATTGACAAAATAAATAGTTGGTTCTTTGAAAAAATAAACAAAATTGATAAACCCTTAGCCACTCTAACAAAGAGAAGACAAGAGAAAACCCAAATCACCAAAATTCGGAATGAACAAGGAAATATCACAACAGACATGATTGAAATACAAAACATAATTAGAAGCTATTTTGAAAATCTATATTCTAACCAAATAGAAAATTTCGAAGACATCAACAGGGTTCTAGAGACATATGAATTGCCTAAATTGAACGAGGAGGACATACAAAATTTAAATAGATCAATTTCAAGTAATGAAGTAGAAGAGGTCATCAAAAGCCTACCAACAAAGAAAAGTCCAGGACCAGATGGGTTCTCAGCCGAGTTCTACAAAATCTTTAAAGAAGAGCTCATTCCAATACTTCTCAAAGTATTCCATGAAATAGAAGAGGAGGGTACCCTCCCAAACTCATTCTATGAAACCAATATTACCCTGATACCCAAGCCAGACAGAGATAAATCGAGGAAAGAAAATTTCAGACCGATATCATTAATGAACATTGACGCAAAAATTCTCAATAAAATTTTAGCAAATCGCATACAAAAATATATTAAAAAGATAGTGCACCACGATCAAGTGGGTTTTATCCCAGGGATGCAAGGTTGGTTCAACATCCGGAAATCAATAAATGTAATTCACCATATCAATAGACTTAAAGTCAAGAACCACATGTTTATTTCAATAGATGCAGAAAAAGCATTTGATAAAATACAACACCCCTTCATGCTCAAAACACTAGAAAAAATAGGGATAGTGGGAACATTCCTTAACACTGTAAAGGCCATCTATGCTAAGCCCATGGCTAATATCATTCTAAACAGTGAAAAACTGAAAGCATTCCCCCTAAAAACTGGAACAAGACAGGGATGCCCTCTTTCACCACTCCTATTCAATATCGTTCTTGAGACTCTAGCCAGAGCAATTAGACAGACCAAGGAAATTAAAGGAATACGAATAGGAAAAGAAGAACTCAAACTATCCCTATTTGTGGATGATATGATTATATACTTAGAGGAACCAGGAAATTCCACCAGAAAACTGTTAGAACTCATAAGTGAATTCAGTAAAGTGGCAGGTTACAAGATCAATGCTCATAAATCCAATGCATTTTTATACATAAGTGAGGAATCCTCAGAAAGAGAAATTATGAAAACTACCCCATTCACCATAGCATCGAAAAAAATAAAATACTTGGGAATCAATCTCACAAAAGAGGTAAAAGACCTCTACAATGAGAACTACAGAACACTAAAGAAAGAAATCGAAGAAACCTTAGAAGATGGAAAGATCTCCCATGTTCTTGGATAGGCCGAATTAATATTGTCAAAATGGCCATACTACCAAAAGTGCTATACAGATTCAATGCAATCCCAATTAAAATCCCAATGACGTACCTTATAGAAATAGAGCAAGCAATCATGAAATTCATCTGGAAGAATAAGAAACCCAGAATAGCTAAAGCAATCCTTCGCAGGAAAAATGAAGCAGGGGGTATCGCAATATCCGAACTTCAACTTTATTACAAAGCAATAGTAACAAAGACGGCATGGTACTGGTACCAAAATAGACAGGTAGATCAATGGTACAGAATAGAGGACACGGACACAAACTCAAATAAATGCAACTTCCTAATACTAGACAAAGGCGCCAAAAATATGCAATGGAGAAAAGATAGCCTCTTCAACAAATGGTGCTGGGAGAATTGGAAATCCATATGCAACAGAATGAAACTAAACCCATATCTCTCACCCTGCACAAAACTCAACTCAAAATGGATTAAGGACCTTGGAATCAGACCAGAGACTCTGCAGATTATAGAAAAAAAGTAGGTCCCGATCTTCAACATGTCGGCCTAGGACCAGACTTCTTCAACAGGACTCCCATAGCACAAGAAATAAAAGCAAGAATCAATAACTGGGATAGATTCAAACTAAAAAGCTTTCTCTCAGCAAAGGAAACTATCAGTAATGTGAAGAAAGAGCCTACAGAGTGGGAGAATATCTTTGCCAATCATACTTCAGATAGAGCACTAATCTCCAGAATCTATAAAGAACTCAAAAATCTCTACACCAAGAATACAAATAATCCAATCGACAAATGGGCTAAGGAAATGAACAGACACTTCACAGAAGAAGATGTACAAGCAATCAATAAACATATGAAAAAATGTTCAACATCTCTAGTAATAAGAGAAATGCAAATCAAAACCACCCTAAGATTCCATCTCACCCCAATTAGAATGGCGATTATCAAAAATACAAGCAACAGGTGTTGGCGAGGATGTGGGGAGAAAGGTACACTCATACATTGCTGGTGGGGCTGCAAATTAGTGCAGCCACTCTGGAAAGCAGTGTGGAGATTCCTTAGAAAACTTGGAATGGACCCACCATTTGACCCAGCTATCCCACTCCTTGGCCTATACCCAAGGGATCTAAAATCAGCATACTACAGAGATACAGCCACATCAATGTTCATAGCTGCTCAATTCACAATAGCCAGACTATGGAACCAACCTAGATGCCCTTCAATTGACGAGTGGATAAAGAAACTGTGGTATATATACACAAGGGAATATTACTCAGCCATAAAGAATGACAAAATTATGGCATTTGCAGGCAAATGGATAAAATTGGAGAATATCATGCTAAGTGAGATAAGCCAATCTCAAAAAGACAAGGGACGAAAGATATCGCTAATAAGTGGAGGATGACACATAATGGGGGGGAGGGAAGGGTTAGTGTTAGGGTTAGAGTTAGGGTTAGGGAGGGGGGCAAGTATGGAGGAAGAAAGTACTGTATAGAGGGTAAAGAGGGGTGGGAGGGGTGGGGGGATGGGGAAAAAATAACAGAATGAATCAAACAACATTATTGTATGTGGATTTATGATTACACAAATGGTATGCCTTTGCGTCATGTACAAACAGAGAAACAACATGTATCCCATTTGTTTACAATAAAATAAAATAAAATAAAAAAAAAAGAAAATAGAACACCAAAGACTGTAGAGTCAATGTGAGACCATGTGACTCAGTAGAGTGGCCACAGATCAAGAAATGGTAATGAAAACTCAGCATACAAACTTTGGCACTGGGTGGAGAATTCAAACAACTTATCAGTACTCAAACACACTGGAAGCCTGAACTCACACTTTCAATGTGGTCTAAATAACCTCAAGCAGCTAATTTAGTTTAAAATGATCTCAAGAGTGCAGTATCTGAATGTAAATGGCAGAACAGTAAAAATTCTCTCTCGAAGACATTTACTTCAATCTGGGCTGACATAAATTGAGGATACTATTGATTATAAGATGCACTGTAGCCAGATGTAGTGGTGCACTCCTGTAATCCTAATGGTTTGGAAGGCTGAGGCAGGAGAATTCCAAGTTCTAGGTCAGCCTCAGTAACTTAGCAAGACCCTATCTCAAAATTTAAAAATAAAATAAAATAAAAAGCACTAGGGATGTAGCTCAGTGGCAAAGCACCCCTTAGTTTAATCCCCAGTACAAAAGAATCACCCTAATTTCATAGGTGTGAACAATATGACTTAGGATTGAAGAAACATAGTTATTACTTATTTGTAAATGATTAAGTAATACTCATCACACAATGAGCTCTTAGTTACAATTCAAATATCTGAGATTCAGAAAGAGTCAGTTGTCTTAAGTATCTTATTTTTCTGTGCCTTTATTTTTCAGTTCTGTACGTTATTCTTTTCAGTACCTCTATATCATTATTTTTCAGTGCATTTAATTTTAGGAGTCTTATCTATATATTTTCTGAAATATGTTTCCAGCCTAGCAATTCAGGTTAATAAATCAATTAGTCACAAAGTAATGATAAATATCAGATAAGGTTTTATTTAGAATATCTGAACAATTTGCCATATATAATAATAATTATTTCTTAAAAAATATGATTCCTAGTGACATCTTAGACTAACCCCTGGCAATAAGATGGTAGACAATTTTATAGAAGTGCTTTCATACATGACATTCTTATTTATATTGTTCTTGGTTTTCTATCTTTTTTATTGTGAAATAAAGCCAAAGTGTAGAAACACATATGTAGAGTTCAGTAAATTCTCAGAGTGAGAATCCATATAGTCATAAAACCAAGAAACAGAAATTGCTAGCATCTTGGAGACCTCTCAAGCTCATCTCATCACTGTCCCTCCATTTCCTCCACCCCAGAGAAAATCATGTCTTTGTTCTGCTTTTTAATAACTTGATCACATAACAACTATTCCTATACATCCTGGTTTTATTTAGGTTGTTTTTGAGCTTAAGAAAATGGACTTGTTCAGTGTTCAGTGTGTCTTATTTTGCTTAACATTATATTCTTAAGATTTAGTGACATTATTGCCTATCGCTGGAGTTTTGTCATTCTCATTCCGGATAGTTTTCCATGAAGACATCACAATTTATTTACTGATTCCAGTATACTTGGACATATAGGTGGCTCTCAGTTTAGACTAGTACAAATTTGAAACAATTCTTCTTGTACAGGCCCCTATTTAAGACTAGACACAGTTCTGTTGCATATTTAGAAGCTGTAACATAATTGATGAGTAATTTGGGAATTCACAACTTCAACCTAATAGTCTTAAGCAATTTTCCCAAGTGGTGTTACCAGTCTGTATGCCCAACAACAATGTTCAAGAGAGTGCTAACTTTTTCTGGTTTCTTTTCATTTATTCATTTATTTCATTTTGTACTATGGATTGAACTCAGGGGCACTCCCATTGAACTACATTCCCAGTCCTTTTTTATGTTTTCTTTTTAGACAGGGACTTGCTGAGTTTCCCAGACTGGCCTCATACTGTGATCCTCTTGCCTCCTGAGATGTTGGAATTATAGGCATGTACCACTGTATCCAGCTCTATTTTTAAATATTTTGGTCATTTGCCTTATTAAACTTTTTACTATTTAAGAATTCATCACTAGTATTATAGGATTACAGGGTCAGGATGAAAACCAATGACAGGCTCGGACAATGGAGCAATGGAAACAAGGTAAAATTCAGCTGGAGCTGTACAAAACTACATCATCCAACCAAGAGTAATATGAAACAGTGTCACAGAATTTTATGTGATAAAGATGGTGGGATGTTACTAAGGTGTAGAAGTCAAAAGAAAAAGTGCTTTACAAATCAAATTTGGCAGGGTCAATTTTGTGTTTTAGTCAGTTTTTTTTTTTTGTTTTTTTTTTTTTTTTTTGCCATTGTGACTAAAAGACCCATCCAGCACAATTGTAGAGGAGGAATAGTTTACTTGGGGGTTCATGGTTTCAGAGGTCTCAGTCCATAGGCCGCAGGCTCCATTCCTGGAGGCTGCAGGTGAGGCACAACATCGTGTCAGAAGAGTGTGGCAGAGGGAAGCAGCTCACATGGTGATCAGGAAGCAGAGAGAGAGATCATCAGTTGCCAAATACAAATATAAACCCCAAAGCCATACCCCGAATGCCCCACCTCCTCCAGCCACACCCTACCTGCCTTCAATTACCACTCAATTAATCTCATCAGGTGATTAATCCACTGACTGGGCTAAGGCTCTCATAACCCAATCATTTCTCCTTCCTCTAAACCTTCTTGCATTGTCTCACACATGAGCTTTTGGGGGAAAACTCACATCCAAACCATAACAGTTTGTATAGCCAACCCCTAACAAGGCATGACCATATCACTCAGTCAGTGTTTGCTAAGTTAATGAATAAATGGATAAATGAATGACTGGATGGTTTGTATTCAAAGCTGAATACTAGAGAATCTAAAGATACTCCAAAACAGAGCTTATCTGTGTGCTCTTTCCACCTAAATTCTTTTTATTGGAAGAAAATGAAATTTAGGTGACACATATCAAATGATTAAAAGAAGCAAATGAGCCAGGTGTGGTGGCACATGCTTGTAATCCCAGCAACTCAGGAGGTTGAGGCAGGAGGATCATGAGTTCAAAACCAACCTCAGAAACTTAGTGAGGCCCTGTCTCTAAATAAAAAGGACTTGGGATGTGGCCTAGTGGTAAAGCACTCCTGGGTTCAATCCCCAGTTCAACAAAACAAAACAAATAATTAAAATAAGAACCAATCAAATCAAATCAAGGATTTGGGGGAGACATTTTTGAAATGACAGGTTTTATATAAATAATTTAAGTCACAGTTAATACTCTTCAAAGTTGAACTACCTTTTCTTATGCTGCCTGACCCATTTCTTTTAGATTCTTTGTTTTTTTTCTCTTCTTGTTTTCTTCCAAGTCCATTTTCTCTTTCTCCATTTTAAAAAGTGTAATTTCTGAGGTTTATATAAATAGGGAATACTATACTCCAAAACCTTTCAGTTCAAGAAAACCCTCTGTTGGTCATGTCCTGCTCAATTTAGTTCCTATACTTTAATAGAGTCATGCTCCCCATTACACATTGCACCCACTAAAGCCTTCTATTGTTAATTTTTTCAAGAAAATAATAACTTTGGGAGATTTTAATACATGGAAAGATGAAAAATAAAATGAAATTTTAAAAATTTATGCCCACAGAGAATATTCTATGTAAATAAAGTCACACCTCATAAACTTAATGCCTATTAGCATCTCCAGACTTTTATTTTTTCTGTTTATTCCAATTTCAAGGCATAATCAGTTTCCTGTTTTGCACCATTTGTATGTGCATGCCTCCTGAAGCTGAGGAATAAATGCCCTGTTTCATTGCGATTCCCCGAGGTTATTTTGGTTCAGTGGGCTGATGTGTGTAACGCTTCATAAAATTAAGAAATATCTTATTAATGCCTTCATTTCCCCTTCAGGTTTTTTGTCTATATGATCTATGCTACAGATTACATTTACTGTAAACTTAATCTATTTTTAATGACACTTGCCAAGAAAACCATGGCTTTATTTTTCTGTTTACTTGGTAGTTGCCTAGCAAATAGCAGCAGTCTATCACTGATTCGGAAGGAAGGTGGCATGTTAAATTTCACCATTTATCAGTTTTCCCTATGTAACTAGCATATCAAAGAACAGTGCATTTTAAATCATCTAGTGCTTGCCTGGGGTTTCTTTTTTTTTATGAGACAAAGAAAAAATTTAACTGGAATTTTACAGCATCTTTGAAAAGAAGTTGCATTCTCATAATAATGCCTTATATTTATAGTGTGATTTAACATTGACAAAGCACTTTTTAAAAAATATCTCATTTCATCTTCTTGAGAACAAAGCCATTTAGTGTACTGGTTAGAATATGGCCTGTGGAGTTAGGATCTCTAATTTCAAACCCTTCTTTTGTCATTTACTGTCTGGTAATATGACCCAGGGCAGTTAAAGAAACTTTTCTCTGGATCTCAGCGTCTTATTTTATCCAATAGAGATGATAATAGTGCCTACAGATTCATCGTGTGAATGAAATTAGATTCATTTGCATCTGCTAGTTATTGCCACTATAATATGTATACCAAGATAAATCCTCTGTAGTTTATAACTATAAATTTATAGGTGGGGGTTGGCTAGAGGTTGGTTGTGCTGATCGTGCTTGGTCTTTTAACAAGTCTCAGAGTTGTTTGAATGTCCTTTGATCTCAAATGGCCTAGGCTGGAATGACTTAGGGTCCTTGACTCTATTCTACATGTGTTTCAATTTTCAATAGTCTGTCCTGGGCATAGTCTCGTAGCACAAGAAAGCAAGCCCCATTGCTCAAGATCATTTTAAGCCTCTGCTTGCTCATAGAAGCATCCCATTTGCCAAAGTAAATCAAGTTGTTGAGTCCAAACTTAAGGGACAAGGCAGATCAGCACACTCATGATGGAAGGATACTAAAAATGTATACTGCAAAGGGCACAAATAAAGGGAGAGGTCATCAACTGAAACCATCATTATAATATACTACAACATGTAAAACCTAGCTAAGTGCCTATAACAAAAAATGATTCAATAAATGTATGGCTATTACTGTTAGGTTGATCCAAGTGAAATTATCATTTTTGTAGATAAAAATGATCAAACACCAGCAATTTTATATGGTCCAACTTCAAATTACTATTACAACATCCTGTGAAAAGGAATTATTATCTACGATTTTCAGTGGAAGAAACTGAAGACTAAGTAATTTTCAAAGTTACCTAGCTAGTAAATTTTTGCTTTTTATTTCAATGTAATCTTCAGACTCTAAATCCAGTTATCTTCCCTTATTTTCCAGTTGCATTTTGAGATGCTTGGTAATAGATAAATAATTTTAACGGTGGTATGACTTTAGCTCTAACACAGAGACATAATTCCCCAACATTATCCTCATAAAACTCAGGCACTGCCAGTTTGTACTGACATCTGAAACACCTGGATTTTTGCCAACATCAACCCCATAGCATTCCATCTCCAGGTTGCTAACTCCCAGAAATAGAAATGAAACTGGTAGTAGCTAAATGCTATATTAGTGCTCTTAGAAAAGTCATCTCAAAAGCATTTGAGAATTTGTGAATTATAGCTAAATATAGAATTTCATTGTTATCTCACATTCTCCTAAACATAATGGCTATGGTATTTTTCACATTTACTTCTTGCTTATATATTTAATTATATGTGAGGCAGTTGAACAGCTACATTATATGTAAATATATATGTGGATTCTTTTTACATATGTATGTATAACATTTATCACTGAATGATGCATCAAAATGCTTCTAGAGATATCTCATGTACTGCCTCTTGGGTGGCCTCCACTAAGTGAATAGACTAAATTAGTAAATAGTCAAATACTTTACAATATAGTTGATTTCTCTTAAATAAGTCAATTAAATGAACATCCAAATCAAATTATTTTTCCAATTATAAGTAACATTTAATAGAGATCAGCAAAGAGAATACTTATAAATGGCAATAAACTGTTGAAGCTCTTCATGATCATATATTGCTGCTAAATTAAGTTTCCTGGGCCATCAGTTAGTATCTTATTTAAAATAGATCCAATCTTATTCACCCTTCCTATTCTCACTAAGGTCAGGAACATCAAAGGATTCTTCATTTCCTGGCCAAACTGTATTCAAGACTGCAGTATTCTGTGTTACTTATTGCTCTTTAAATTAAATGATTTTGCTGATTTATTTTGTTGAAGAAGGAAAAATATTTAATACTAGTACAAAAAATCAGAGCAACTTGTCTGCATTAGTGACACCCTAAGAATTCACAGTTCTTAAGCATCCTTCTTTGGTTCTGAACCTGAAAGCTGTGTGCATATACACAACACCTGCCACAGGTTGTATAAAGAAAGCGTGAGAAGGTGTAACATCGCAGAATTCATACTTGATTCCAATTTTTGTCCTGTACTTGTTGTGTGACATTAGGAGAGATATTTAAATGCAGTGTTCTCATTTCTTATTATTTGTATAAAACCTAACTCACAGTCTTATTTGACATTCAATGAAATTGTATACTTAAGGTCCACACAGTTGTTGCTCAAGCTCTGACTTGTAGGATCCAGAGAACTATCTGATAGATACCTGTTTAGATATCTAGTGAAGGGGAAATTTTTAAAAAGTTATATGGCTTTTAAATATTAGGAAGTTACCAATCAAATCTACCAGTTATAGTATTTTATTTTAGAGTTTTTCTTTCTTGCATAGATCATTTTGATATGAGTGTAGACTTCAGTGTTTTTCAAGTTTTTTTAAAAAAAAACTTATTAAGAAATGCATTTTTATATAACTCAATATGCACCTACGGTGAACATATGCACACATCTGTGAGAAAAGTTTCATAAACTTTTGCTACCCATGCTGTTATCTAATATTTTCTACTATCTCATTCTTATGCAATTTAATTTTTCTTTTAAGAAAAGTTTGATCAGTATCTCAGCAATATATCACAAAACAGGATTTAAAATATTTGAAGATAGATCCGAATTTAAGCCCTGGAATCATCCATTTTCTAGCACAGTGACTGTGAGCAAATTAAAAGTTCTCAATTTCCTTATTTATAAAATGGGGATTATAATAGAAATAAATATTATTTTATAGAGACATAGCAAAGATTAAATTATATAATTAATATAAAACAAAGTTTAGTAGATGCTTATTAATTGTGGGTTTCAAATCACTACATTTTTCCATCCTTAGCACCACAAAAACAAATAAAATCATTAACTTGAATTGCATTCCATAGAGTTTAAAACACTTTTCAACCATAGAAAAGAAATGATGTACCCCTTTGGGTACAATGAATCAAAATGCAGTCTGAAATAAATAAATAAATAAAACACACAAAACAAGGAGCCAGATGAGGAGAAGCTTATGTGGAAAAAAAAAATTATTTTTGACTAGATTCTCTCAAGTTTGGGAAGTTAGACCACAATCTGGTCATTAGATTCTTCTCCTCCTTCTCCTTCTACTTCTTTTTCATGGTGCTGGGGATCAAACCCAGGACCTTGTGCATGCTAGGCAAGTGTTCTACTATTGAGCCCTCAGCCATCCCCAGGTTTAAGTTCTTAAATTTGCTTATCCTTAGGTATTTTATAGAGAGAGAAATCAAAGATTATCTTAGGATCTTTAATGTGCTAAAAAAACCCCAAAACTTTGTATCCAAATGCCACTGACCTAGTTTAATGGGAAAGGCCATGAATGCTGTGGAGGCATCATTAAGGAACTTGTCAAGTGTCTCACTGCTAAAAAGTCATTCAGGGAACTGGTCTGGTATAATTTCACTCTGTTCCTGAGAACTCTAAATTCAGGTCAATATTTGTAAACACCAATACAAAATTGATTGTAATATTATTTTTTTCTCCCTTTTCCATCCTCACCCCACTTCTTCTCTGCAATGTTTCTCAATATTTAAATTTATCTGATAGTTGCAAGTGTGTCTGAGAAAATTGTATCACTGTTAGCCACTTTGGATTACAATGTGTGGCCAAAATTAAATCCCATATTTCAAACCAGACATCCCTGTTGACTACTACTGTGACAAGCAGAATTTCAGCTTAATTCAATTTGATTTTTTAACATTTAGTAACGAATATTATTATATTCTGTACTTGAGATGCTACAATTCACAATGCAACTGGGACCCTGTTGGCTAGCAACCCAGAGAAATCAATCAGTGTACATGTTTAGAGTGAAACAAATGACATGCTTACTTAAAATTCACTTCTTTTTAATGTAAGAGAATATCTTTCAAATGGCAACCTACAGGTGTTTGGTAACGGCCCTTTTCAGTCATTTTGCTTCTTTTCATTTCCTCCACCCTCTTCTGTCATATCTGGTAAATATTTGTTAACAATGGGTTTCAAAACATTACACTAGTATGCTAGGCTTCTATGTCCTGTGGATTCCTTATTATGTCCTCTTAATATCATATGAAACACAATATGATTTTATAAGTAGTTTGTGATTACTTAATGTAGTATCCCCCCCCCACACACACATACATACACACTGGGTGTGCTACTAAATAGATTGAAAGGAATGTATTCTCCCAAATGAAATCCCCTAGCTAAACTAGAAACATGACTTCCCTATTTAACTCACCAGGTAAATATAAGCCAAACAATTCTTATTCTGAATGGAAATACTCATGCCTAGTCTTTGATTAAAAGTGAAGGTTATTTTGATCTAATGCATTTCAGTCACTTTTTGCATGAAATCATATTTTAAAATATTTTTGTGCCACATAAAATGTTCAGGCATCCTTAGGAATGGAATTGCTTTCAACTAGTGGGAAATCCCAATAATGAAATTGCTTACATTCTCTGGGCTTAATTGTAAGTCCTTTGGAAAAAATCACTATCGAATGAAATTTACTTAGAAATTTTAATGATACAGATATTAGAATTTGATAACATTATTAACTTTAGATCAGAAATAAACAGGACAGGGTAATTATTCATAAAATAGTATCTACCTTATGTATAGTTATTTTGTATTTTTATTATTTCATCTTTGGGCTTTTATAAAAGTTTTCTAATTTCAGTATATCTAGATCAGTAGTAATGGCCTGTCTCTGTCCGCTAACCATTGAATCAGCTGAAATTTTAGGTCTATTACTTCAATGATACTGTGGATATGTTGATGATATGTGTTTATTATGTATGCATGTATCCTGTTGATTTTTTAATTCAATGCAAATATAAGGACAGTAGTCATATCCAGAATAAGGACTAGAATTTGGACTTAAGGACAAAATGACAATAACAAGCCCTCACTTCACAGAAGAAAACATACAGGCAATCAACAAATACATAAAAAAGTGTTCATCTCTAGTAATTAGAGAAATGCAAATCAAAACCACCCTAAGATTTCATCTCACTCCAATTAGAATGACTATTATCAAGAACACAAGCAACAATAGGTGTTGGAGTGAATGTGGGGAAAAAGGCACACTCGTACATTGCTGGTGGAGTTGTAAATTGGGGCAGCCACTCTGGATAGCAGAATGGAGATTCCTCGGAAAACTTGGAATGGAACCATCATTTGACCCAGCTATACCACTCCTTGGCCTATACCCAAAGGCCTTAAAATCAGCATACTATAGTGACACAGCCACATCAATGTTTATAGCAACTCAATTCACAATAGCTAGATTGTGGAACCAACCTAGATACCCTTCAATATATGAATGGATGAAAAAAACTGTGGTATATAAACACAATGGAATATTATTCAGCCATTAAAAATAAAATTATGACATTTGCAGGGAAATGGATGGAGTTGGAGAATATCATGCTAAGTGAAATAAGTCAATCCCAAAAAATCAAAGGCTGAATGTTTTCTCTGAGAAGTGGATGATGATACATAATGGGTGGGGGGAAAGGGGTAAGGGAAAACAGAAGAAGGATGGATTGTGTAGAGGGAAATGAGGGGTGGGGAGGGGGCAGGGGAAGGGAAAAATAGTGGACTGAGACAGACATTATTACCCTATGTACATGTATGATTACAAAAATGGTGTGAATCTACATCATGTACAACCATAGAAATGAAAAGTTGTACCCCATTCCTGTACAATGAATCAAAATGCAGACTGTAAAAATAAAAACATAAAAGAAGCCCTAAATGAATGTGTGATATGACTAGAATCATTAATTCCAATACCTGCATGCCTACAAAAGAAACATAAGTTAGTGAAAGTGATTATATACAAAACATATTGGAGTAAGGTGGAGTCGATGTCCCACTGATTTGGTGAGAAGTTATTTGGCCCTAAGCCCAATAGCTAGGCTTATGTGAGACTGCAGGTTTAATGTTTCCAGAACAGAAGAGTCAGAACCAGAGATTTCTGATTTGTAAATGTTGACATTCATTTAAAAAATTAAACATTAATTTAGAATAACTCCCATTAGCTTTCTTTCTTAAAGCGATCTTTACACATTATTGAGATATTATTTGCACAACATAAATTGCACAGACTTTAAATGTACATGAGTAAACTTTGATGTACATATGTAAGCTTTATCCTATATTTTAAAATGTTTCCAATATTTTAAAAATGTTCCCTTATTTCCCATTCCAGTAGATTCCCTAACCATAAAATTAACCACTGTTCTGATTTCTCTCATCATAACTTAGATTACCATGTTCTAGAACTTCATAAAAATGAAATTACACATAAAAATGCAGGACACTACATTACAGTGTAATTTGGATTTGGTTTCTTTGACTCAGTACAATGTTTTGGAGATTCAGTCATGTTGTTAAGTATATCAGTACTTTAAATTGCTGAGTACTCTTCTTATATTCAATATTTTAAAACATGGTATAGACCAAGTTGCATGTAGACTTTGGCTACAGAACTATGGTTGGTTACTTTTGGGTTGGAGAAAAGACACTATGTGAAAGCAAAGAATCTTTCTTTGCAAAGAAAGCAAAGCAAAGAATTTCACTATGTGAAAGCAAATGACCACTAGGAAGCAGAGAGAGAGAGAGAGAGAGAAAGGGAGAGGGAGAGAGAGAGAGAGAGAGAGAAATACAGAAAGAGTAGTGCCAGTAGAGTGTTAAAATAAAACGATATAAAAAGACAGAAAAATAAGAACTGAAAAGCAGAACAGAGGTATCTTTAGGTAGGCCTTTCAGGGTTTGTGAGAATTTGGATGTTAGAAAGACATAATGTAATCAAAGAAATGAAGAAAATAACTGATGATAAATCAGTGCATGATTTAGAGTTTGACTAAGAAAAAAGTAACATGTTTTTTGACACCCGAACTCATTTACGTGTAAATGTTTAGAATGCTTTGTAAAATAAAATGATAACTCAGCACTTTTTCTTATATTTAAATGACATAGTTGTGGGGTCCCAATGGACTTATGTCTCTTCTGTCTTATTTTCTTTTCATCTCATCCTCCTATATTTTATTTTTCTCTTTCTTCTTTCTACTACCCTAGGTTTTTAAAACTTATTTATTGGTTCTTTTTAGTTATACATGACAGCAGAATCCACTTTGATGTAATTATACAAGCATGGAATATATTTTATTCTAGTTAGAATTCCAATCTTATGAATGCACATGATGATGGAAATCACTATATTTTCATATATGTACATGGTAAAATTATGTCAGATTATTCCAATGTTTTTCCTTTGCCTATCCCCCTCACTTCCCTCCATTTCACATTGTCTAATCTACTGCACTTCTATTCTTCCACTCCCACCCACCTTACTGCATGCTAGCTTCCACCTATCAGGGAGAACATTCAACCCTTGATTTTGAAGACTGGCTTACTTCACGTAGCATATCCATCTATTTGCTGGAAAATTTAAATAAGCTTTTTCACCACTGTGACCAAAAGACCTGACAAGAACAATTTTAGATGAGGAAAAGTTTATTTGGGACTCATGGTTTCAGAGGTCTTGATTCACAGGTGGCCAACTCCATTGCTGTGTGCAGAATATCATGGTGGAAGGGTGCAGTGGAGGAAAGCAGCTCAGGACATGACCACTAGGAAGCAGAGAGAGAGAGAGACAGAGAGGGAGAGGGAGAGAGAGAGAGAGAGAGAGAGAGAGAGAGAGAGAGAGAGAGAGAGAGAGAGAGATTCCCTCACTACCAACAAAATATATACCCCAATGGCACATCCCCAATGACCCCACCTACTTCAGTCACACCCTACTAGCCTACAGTTATCACTCAGTTAATCGCCTATCAGGGGATTAATGCATTGATTGGGTTAAGACTCTCACAACCCAATTATTTCCCCTCTAAACTTTCTTGCATTGTCTCATACATGAACTTTTGGGGGATACCTAATATCTAAAGCATAACAATAATAATGCAAAAGTAATTTCAAAGTTAATATGGAAATAGAACATTTGTCACAATTAAGGAACCAATATTAACACAATTTTATTAAGCAATGTTCGGATTTTATTCAGATTTCATCAGGCTTTTCATTTTTCTTTCTTTCTTTTTCTTTTGTGTAAATGTCTTTTGCTGCTTCAGGATTCCATTCAGGGCACCATATTACATATGTTAGTCATGTCTCCTTAAGGCTCCTCTAGGTTGTGACAGTTTCTTAGACTTTCCTTAGTTTTTTATGACCTCAATAATTTTGAGGATTAATGGCTAGGTAATTTGTAGAATGTCCCTCAATTGGGGTTTATCTGATGTTATTCTCATTATTAGACTGGATTGATATTTTTTTTGGATGGAAGATCACAGAGGGAAGGTGCCATTTATCATCACATTATATCATTACTATGTGTTATTAATATGACTTCTCATCATTAATATTGATCTTGATCACCTGGATGAAATGTTTTGTCAGTTTTCTCCATTGGAAAAGCACTTTCCCCTCATTTGCACATTATATTTTTGGAGGGAAGTCACTATATGCAGCCCACACTTACGGAGTAGAGAGTTATGCTTCACATGAAACTGTAATCTACAAACGTTATTTGGAAAACCTCATGGTCTTTATCATGGTCAAAATGTCAACTAAGGTAGTGGAGTATGGCTGTATTGATGGAAAAGAGAAGCTAATGGGGATTAGAAATGTGAGAACACATTGCTCTTAGGCATAACAAAGGACAATATATATACCAGATTTAAAGGTAGTAAAGGTAGTATTGCTTTCAGGCCCAATCTGAGTACGGACTCAGAAAAGTCATGAATAAAGCTGGTGATGACATGAAACCTAAAATTGTCCTCTTTCACACATGTGGGTACCTATCTTCATTCATACATTAATTTATTTAGCAAATAGTGTTTTCAGAATAACTATGTGTCAGGAATTAAGCTGGGTGGCAAGTGAATGCTTTCATATTGTAAACTTCAACATGTATAAAGCTTTAGTTCTATCGGAAGCTGTTTATTCAATGATCATAAGGATACTTTTACTTAGGAATAATCTTTTCTAAAAGTCAAACTGGTTTTCTTCTCTTTTTTGCATTCACACACTTTTTTTTCTGACTTTCATTAAACTATTATATGAATAGATAGAGTTGGACATTAAATTGGTTCCTTTCTTTAAATTGATATGCTTTTTTGTCTGCTCATGTTCAACTAGTTTAGTATATGTGAATATTTAGACAGGTATTGTTATCTAACTATATTAATAAGAGCTTTTGAGATGGTAAATGACAGAAACACAATTAAACTAGGGTATTTTAAACAGTGGTGATACATGGTTTCTAAAATTGACAGGTTTGGGTATAAAATTAGCTTCTGACAAAAATAAGTTTCAGGAACTCTTTCTCCATAGATAATTTTAAACAGTTACAGATTTGCATGATTCTGAAGGCAGATAATCTCCCAACACAAGACAGCCTCCACTTTCCAAACAATTTTAGTTACAGCTACAGGGAGTGATCTCCTTGGCTGAGCTTAGATCAAATGCCATTTGGAAACCAATCACCATGGCCAAGACCAAGAGATGCTTTATTTTGTTGGACAGAATATACAGGTGAGGAGTGAAGGGTAGGCATTAGTCTCACTTGTTCTAGAGGGACTGAGATTAAATCCAAGCAGTTATTGGGCAAGTGAACCACATACTTCTATCATGCTATATCTTCATAGAAGACAGATTACAAATGCAACCATGCTTACATGGGAATATTATCACCCCTGAGAACATTTTTCAAGGACATTCAAGAATTTTAGACATTTTCATGTAACAGATATATCAATTAAAAACAATCTTTTTATATTCATCACAATTATCTTAAGAAAACCTATCAGTGGACCTCCTCTTAATCTTATTAAAATTCTTGAAGGCAGTATCTGGATTTCTTTTTGAAAATTCTCTATTTCTGACCTGCATCTAACTCACACAGCCATCTCCAGCCTTTGCAGATTAAGCAGGGATTTATTGTAGTTTCAACATCATTCAGGAATGGCTCCTCTGGTTTTTATAATAATCTTGATATTCTGCTATATGGATCACAAAGATTCTGTGGCTTTTTTCAGGATTTTGTTTCTTTCCAATCTTCTTTTTTTCTGATCATCTCAGAGTGGTTTAAATCCTTGCTATTTAACAATGATTGGTTTTGGTTTTCCTAACATACGAAGGTTAAGCACACATTGTAAAATTATTTTAATATTGATGGTATTTTAAACACAAGTCATCATTTTCCAACTTCTCTTATGAGAAAGAATCTCCTCCATTTTTCACCACTATCTCATGCTCTGGAATGAAATCGAATCCAAATCCATAACTGACAGAAAACAACAAGGCGTTGCATCTGTGGCTTTTCAGTAATCAGAATGCAGATAAAATTAGTTACTTCTTTTTTAATCTCTGCACTTACAAAATTACTATACTTTTGTCCAATTCTCTTGAGTTCAATTCATGATTATTAACTGTTTATTGTGAGAGACTGTAATACTGAAACTTAAGATCAGGTCTGACATTTCTATAATCTAGAGGATTCTGGAGATTCTGACCTACCAACAATGCCACTATCCAGTTTTCCTGAAGATGATCAGGTAGCATCTTCACAATTGAATTACATTATATGAACCAAATATATATTCATTTTTCCTGTTGCTTGCAATGTTCATAAGAACCATGAACTATGAATATCCTATTTTAGCCTAAAACTTAGTCCAATGAAATATTTCACTATGAAGCAAGATCTGAGTGTGCATAATGAAGTACTTCCATGATGCTTAGAAGAATATTTTTGATAAAAAGACTGAATAAAACTTTCTTAAGCAACAAAAGAACACATTTTCTCACATGGCTACTGGTGGCTCTTAAACTTATTTAGAAATAGCTTCCCAAAACATGGAAAATAATTTATTCTAATTAGTCCAAGGTAGGTCACACAACCTACCTGGACAAGAAGAATAACCAAGGGAAAAACTGCTCTCATTCGACCTGTAAACAGAAACTCCCTGTGAAACTAAAGATGGAGTAGATACCTAAACAAAATTGAGGTTCTGTTAGGAAGGAAGGAGAAAGTGTGGTTTCAGTTCTTTTCTATTCTGTTTTATTTTCTATTCTAATATCTTCTGAGATTTTATTTACAACACACGGGGATGTTTAATAAAAGTCCATGCCATTTAATATGTGAAAAGGCAAGTACTGAAAATACATTGTAACCTAAGTACAAAGTGGTTCATAAAATGCAGACACTCAATTTTTATATTGAAGACATTATTCATATCTTTCAGAAATAAAAATCTTTCCAAATTGTTTATTTTAATTAGATTTGTTTCTGCCTCCAAAAATAAATAAAACCACATTTTAATTTGTGCAACATGCCTTCAAACACCAGAGATGTGCTGAGTCACTACTAAATAATTCACTTAGCCTAGAAACAAATAGATGAACCAGTTTCTGAAAGCTACAGACATCTAAGTTTTCCTATAACATTCCTCATTGAGATTAGCTAGAACAGATGAATGCTGGCATTTTAATTAGGACACAAAAGAGGATATCCTCCTGTGAACATTTTTTAGCAACCGGTCATGCTAGATTACTGAAGTCACGCCTAGTCATAGTATTTAGTGTAAAGAGTTTTCAAGTCTGCTGCACCTAAGTGCTGCAAATATTTGTGGATAGTTGATATTTCCTTCAAATACAGACACATTTGCAAATTATCACATCTCCTTTAGGGGATGTCAAATTCAGGGAAATAGAGGATTTCTACTTCAAGTAATTTAAAACAAAGTTTGAATTCATTTTACTCAAACCACTAATGCAGTTCAAGGATTTTTCTCTGATTTTTATACAACACTGCAGACTATGAAACATCTTAGGGAGCATTTATTAAACAATTTTCCTTGTTTATTTTTCAATATCTCTGAGCAAAAGAAATTAAATAACCTTTTCCCAAATAGATGATAACTTACACCTATAGAAATAAGAGTGGTTACATGGTTTATGTACATTTTAGTTAAAAACTTATCTTGACTGTGGAATCAATAAAATGTGCTTTGGTGACCTTGAATAACTTTTAAGAATAGAGCCACAGAGCACTGTTTCAATGAGGTTTCAAAAATATACATTATAAAACTTTTGGAGTTCAAAGAAATTAGGTTAAAAACAGAAAAAAAAAAAACATGTATACCTGTCCAAATGTTTCCTGCATTTGTAAGCATAAATATGTTCTCTGAAGGAATTAACTTGCAATTTTAAAAATTGCATACAGAAAAATGAACAGATTATAAGTGTACAACTCAATGACATTTGATGTATACACACGAAATATATACACATTCACATATACAATATGTAATCTATACACATTCAAGATAAGATCAAAATATCCTTGACATCCTTATTTCATTCATATCAGATCCCCAGGTAAAGTCGTTGTTCTGACTTCTATCACTCTGCGTTAGATTTGAATATTACAGAACTTCGTCTAAATGAAATTGTAAAATATGTAGTGTATGGTGTCCACCATCTTTTAGTCAACATGATGTTTGAGATTCATACATGTTAGTATGTGCATCAGTACTTTGTTATATTTATTGCTGGATAGAATTTACTTATATGAATATACCACAATTTATTTGCTATCTTGCTGATAGTCTTATGGATTAGTTTCAGTTTTTGACTATTTTGAATAAAACTAATCATTCTCATACAAGTTCACATGGGCAGTTTTTAAATATTATTAAATAAATAGCAAAGAGTATAATTGCTGGTTCATAAGACTGCTGTATGTTTAGCAGGTTTTTTTGTTTTTTATTTTTTGTTTATTGTTTTATAATAGAGATTGACCCCAGGGGTGCTTTCCCACTGAGCTATATTCCCAGCAATTTTTTTTATATATGTAATTTATATTTGTTTATTTTTATTTTTTTTATTGTAAACAAATGGGATACATGTTGTTTCTCTGTTTGTACATGGCGTAAAGGTATACCATTTGTGTAATCATAAATTTACATAGAGCAATGTTGTTTGATTCATTCTGTTATTTTCCCCTTCCCCCCACCCCTTCCACCCCTCTTTTCCCTCTATACAGTGTTTCCTTCCTCCATACTTGCCCCCCTCCCTAACCCTAACTCTAACCCTAACACTAACCCTTCCCTCCACCCCATTATGTGTCATCATCCACTTATTAGCGATATCATTCCTCCTTTGGCTTTTTGAGATTGGCTTATCTCACTTAGCATGATATTCTCCAATTTCATCCATTTGCCTGCAAATGCCATAATTTTATCATTCTTTATGGCTGAGTAATATTCCATTGTATATATATACCACAGTTTCTTTATCCACTCATCAATCGAAAGGCATCTAGGTTGGTTCCACAGTCTGGCTATTGTGAATTGAGCCGCTATGAACATTGATGTGGCTGTATCTCTGTAGTATGCTGATTTTAGATCCTTTGGGTATAGGCCAAGGAGTGGGATAGCTGGGTCAAATGGTGGGTCCATTCCAAGTTTTCTAAGGAATCTCCACACTGCTTTCCAGAGTGGCTGCACTAATTTGCAGCCCCACCAGCAATGTATGAGTGTACCTTTCTCCCCACATCCTCGCCAACACCTGTTGTTGCTCGTATTCTTGATAATCGCCATTCTAATTGGGGTGAGAGGAAATCTTAGGGTGGTTTTGATTTGCATTTCTCTTATTACTAGAGATGTTGAACATTTTTCCATATGTTTGTTGATTGCTTGTAGATCTTCTTCTGTGAAGTGTCTATTCATTTCCTTAGCCCATTTGTCGACTGAATTATTGGAATTCTTGGAGTAGAGTTTTTTGAGTTCTTTATAGATTCTGGAGATTAATGCTCTATCTGAAGTATGATTGGCAAAGATATTCTCCCACTCTGTAGGCTCTTTCTTCACATTACTGATAGTTTCCTTTGCTGAGAGAAAGCTTTTTAATTTGAGTCTATCCCAGTTATTGATTCTTGCTTTTATTTCTTGGGCTATGGGAGTCCTGTTAAGGAAGTCTGGTCCTAAGCCAACATGTTGAAGATCTGGACCTACTTTTTCTTCTATAATCTGCAGGGTCTCTGGTCTGATTCCGAGGTCCTTAATCCATTTTGAGTTTAGTTTCGTGCATGGTGAGAGATATGGGTTTAGTTTCATTCTGTTGCATATGGATTTCCCAATTCTCCCAGCACCATTTGTTGAAGAGGCTATCTTTTCTCCATTGCATATTTTTGGCACCTTTGTCTAGTATGAGAAAATTGTATTTATTTGGGTTTGTGTCCGTGTCCTCTATTCTATACCATTGATCTACCTTTCTATTTTGGTACCAATACCAAGCCGTTTTTGTTACTATTGCTTTGTAGTAGAGTTGAAGATCTGGTATTGCAATACCCCCTGTTTCACTCTTCCTGCTAAGGATTGCTTTAGCTATTCTGGGTATCTTATTCTTCCAGATGAATTTCATAATTGCTTGCTCTATTTCTGTAAGGTACGTCATTGGGATTTTAATTGGAATTGCATTGAATTTGTATAGCACTTTAGGTAGTATGGCCATTTTGACAATATTAATTCTTCCTATCCAAGATCATGGAAGATCTTTCCATCTTCTAAGGTGTTCTTTAATTTCTTTCTTTAGTGTTGTATAGTTCTCACTGTAGAGGTCTTTCACCTCTTTTGTGAGATTGATTTCCAAGTATTTTATTTTTTTCGAGGCTATTGTGAATGGGGTAGTTTTCCTAAATTCTCTTTCTGTAGATTCATCACTTATGTATAAAAATGCGTTGGATTTATGGGCATTGATCTTGTAACATGCTACTTTACTGAATTCACTTATGCGTTCTAAGAGTTTTCTGGTGGAATTTCCAGGTTCCTCTAAATATATAATCATGTCATCAGCGAACAGGGATAGTTTGAGTTCTTCTTTTCCAATTCGTATCCCTTTACTTTCTTTGGTTTGTCTAATTGCTCTGGCCAGAGTCTCAAGAATGATGTTGAATAGAAGTGGTGAAAGAGGGCATCCCTGCCTTGTTCCAGTTTTTAGGGGGAATGCTTTCAGTTTTTCACCATTTAGAATGATATTAGCCATGGGCTTAGCATAGATGGCCTTTACAATGTTAAGGAATGTTCCCACTATCCCTATTTTTTCTAGTGTTTTGAGCATGAAGCGATGCTCTATTTTATCAAATGCTTTTTCTGCATCTATTGAAATAATCATGTGATTCTTAACTTTAAGTCTATTGATATGGTGAATTACGTTTATTGATTTCCTGATGTTGAACCAACCTTGCATCCCTGGGATGAAACCCACATGATCATGGTGCACTATCTTTTTAATATGTTTTTGTATGCGATTTGCTAAAATTTTGTTGAGAATTTTTGCATCGATGTTCATTAAGGATATTGGTCTGAAATTTTCTTTCCGTGATGAGTCTCTGTCTGGTTTAGGTATCAGTGTGATATTGGCTTCATAGAATGAGTTTGGGAGGGTTCCCACCTCTTCTATTTTATGGAATACTTTGAGAAGTATTGGAATGAGCTCTTCTTTAAAGGTTTTGTAGAACTCGGCTGAGAACCCATCTGGTCCTGGACTTTTCTTTGTTGGTAGCCTTTTGATGACTTCTTCTATTTCAGTACTTGAAATTGGTCTATTTAAATTGTGTATGTCCTCCTCATTCATTTCAGGCAATTCATATGTCTCTAGAAACCTGTTGATGTCTTCGAAATTTTCTATTTTGTTGGAGTATAGATTTTCAAAATAGCTTCTAATTATGTTTTGTATTTCACTCGTGTCTGTTGTGATATTTCCTTGTTCATTCTGAATTTTAGTGATTTGAGTTTTCTCTCGTCTTCTCTTTGTTAGTGTGGCTAAAGGTTTATCATTTGTTTGCAGCATTTTCTTTCCTTGTTTTCTCATATTGTTCAGGTATCAGTGGACCGCTGAGATATTGCAGATTTCCTCTATTGACTTACAATGTCCCTGAAGATTTCCATATATATCCCCTCTTAGCCTTCAGTAGGCTGAAGTCTTGGAGGAAGTTGGTAGTGTGGTGCTCCACAAGGAAGCTGCCTCTCTAGGAGTGGTGGCCTTCAGGTAGGGTATATTCCCTGCTAGTGGTCAGAGGTGCCTCCACTTGTTGACCAATGGTCATCCAAAGGGGACCTAGGCTGCGGGCTGAGGCAAGGCCTGTTTGGGCCTGTGTCTCTGGTTTTACCGTCTTTGTGGGGAAACCTCACCTGGCAGGGACGACTCACCTGGTGGGGAGGTCTCGCTGGTCAGTTCCCTCCTAGAGGTTCCCCTCAATTTACAGCTACCACCTGGGCTAGGCTGCCTTCCTCTGCAAAGTTCCCAGGGGCCCGGCCCTACCGCCTGGGCCTGGGAGCCTCACCCTTCCCAGATGAATCTCCTTAGGCTGCTCCTCCTCAGAGAATCTGCCTGCAGTCCTGGAACCTTCGCTCCGCCCTTAAGCGTGTCTCTGTGCGGCTCTTCCACCAAGAAGTCTCCTAGATCCTGGGCCCCTGCTCTGCACCTAATCGCCTGGCTATGCGGCCCCTCCTCTGGGCAGCCACCTGGGGCCCCGTACAATCGCTCTGAGACCCAGAGACCCGCCACAGGCCTCTTCCTCCAGACAGCCGCCCAGTGTTCCAGTGCGGTCACTAGAAGTCCAAGAAACTCACTGCGTGCCTCCTCCTCCCACCAACCACCCGTAGCTCTGGGCAATCAATCACTCCGAGTCGAAATGACCCTCCCCATTCCTCCTCCTCCTCCAGGTAACCCCCTGGGTGTTCAGGAGCGGTCACTCTGAGTGGCTCTGAATCCACGTGACCCGCTGCATGCGTCCTCTGGGCAACCGCCCGGAGTTCTGGTGCAGCCACTCGAGACCAAGCAACCCATCGCGCTTCTCCTCCAGGCAGCCCCCCTGCATTCAGGAGCGGTCGCTTTAAGTCCAAACAACTCACCAATCGCCTCCTCCTCTGAGCAGCCGCCTGGAGCTCTAATGCAGTCACTGCGAGTCCAAACGACCTGCCGCACTCCTCCTCCTCCTCCTCCTACTCCTCCGGGCAGGCCCCAGTGTTCAGAAGTGGTCTGAGTCCAAACAGCTCGCCACGCAGCCCCTCCTCTGGCAACCGCCTGTAGCTCTGGTGCAGTCACTCCGAATCCAAGTGGCCGCGCTCCTCCTCCTCGTCCTCAGGGCAGGCCCTGGTGTTTTGAGTCCACACCGCTCTCCTCGCCTCTCCTCCCCTGGGCAGCCACCAGAGCCCCAGTGGTTGCTCCGAGTCCCAGCGCTGTGCTGAGCGGCCTCCTCTCTGACGCTCCCAGTTGTCCGAGTTCACTGCTCCAGTGGGGGGAGGGGTGTCTCGTCGGCAGCTGTACTTCACAAAGTTCCCTGCGTTCTGGGACTACTGTCCCATCCAGGACGCCTCCCCAACGGGAGAGAGTCACCCGGCTGCTTTGAGTTGGTCCCAAGTGTCTCAATATCTCCTCTTTTGAATCCTGAGTCCTGGAGCAACATGAAATGCAGCCACCCTCTAGTCCGCCATCTTGAAACCCTCCCAGCCCTTTTTATTCTTTATTTGGGGTCAGGGTCTCACTAAATTGCTGAGAGTCAAACTTTCTGTCTTCCTGCCTTAGTCTCCCCAATCACTGGGGTTACAGGCATGTACCACCATGCCCAACAGTTTAACTATATTAACATCACATTATATTCCATAAATTTGTACAGTTACTATGTGTCACTAAAAGTTAAATAAAATTAAAAAAAAGAAATTGCAAACCAGTTCTACAAAGTCATTATAGCACAGTGTAGTTTTCATTCCTCTGATTCTTAGTGACATTGAGAACCTTTACATGCAATTATTGGATATTCACATATCATCTTTTGTGTAGTATTTAAGAATTTTGTCCATTTTTATTAGTTATTTTTGTGACATTTTTATCTATTATGGACACAAATCCTTTATCAGATATGAGTCTTGCTAACATTTCATCCTTTCTGTGGCTTTTATTTCTATTTTCATAAAGATGATTACTAAAACATTTAAAAAGTTCTGATGTCCAATTTATGATTTTTCTTTAAGTTTAATATTTTATATGTGGCCACCCGAAGAAATATTTGCTGATTCCATGTTTGCAAAAACTTCTGTAAGTTTTTAAAAAGTTTTGTATTTCTAGCTTTGGCATTTTAGTCTTACTCCATCTCAAATTATTTAGTGTGTAAAAAGGAGGTCTTTTCATGTTATCCCATATTTATTTAAAATTCTGCTCATGGTCTCTTAACATCTTTTCTCCACGGTCAAATTTATTTTCAAGATAATATATTTTGTCTTTGTTGCCTGGAACTTTGTCTTCCAAGTGATCTAGTTTGTTGGTGATGCTTTCCATTGAATTTTTAATTTGGTTTATTGATTCCTTCATTTCGAGGATTTCCACTTGATTCTTTTGAAAATCTCTATCTTTTTGTTGAAGTGGTGTTTTACCTCCTGTATTTTCTCTGATTTCACAGCCTTACATGGTGTTTTACCTCACAAATCAGTTTAACTATGAACTTTCTAAATTTCTTCTCTGACATTTCCTCCACTGTGGTGTCAATGGGTTCTGTTATTGAGGCATTTTGCTTTGTTTGGGATGATTTTTTCCCTTGATTTTTCATATTGTTTGTGTGTCTACCCATTTGTCAGTATGCATCTGAGGTGGCAGAGTTTCTACCCTATGAACTTACAGCATCCCTGAAGTTTTCTAGTACCTGATGGCTTAGGGGGGAAAAAATAATAATGACAACCAATGCAAACAATATATAGCATTAAAGTAAACATTTATTCCCAATTATGACATCTACAATGCTAATTGGCACAATAAACAAATGGTAGATAAGCAATTGCCAACAGTAGAAACAGTAAGTTTGTAAAAAGGTTTGCTATTTCAAAGGTGAACAGGGAGAATTCAGAAGTGATGTAGGATGTGATGATTATGAGGGAGAAAGAAAGTAGAAGTAAAAAATTAAAGAGCAAAAGAGAGAACAATAGAATTTGTTAGCAAAAGAAAACAGAGAAAGAGAATCAAGAGAAATAGAAAAGTGAAAAACAATACAAAATAAAACCAAAGTATACTAATGAAAAACCCTAGCCCTCAAAAGACAAAGTCATGAAAAATAACTACCTTAAAAAATTCTAGCAATGAGAAAATAGAGAAAAATATGTGTATGTATAAATGTCCATGAACCCTTCAGCACACAATCAAAAGAAGAGGAAGAGAAAGGAAGGAGAGGGGAAATAAATAAATAAATATAAAACAAACAAAATTAAAGATTCTTGATGAAAAATTAAGGAATTGTTTTCATTGCAGTGGTCACAAATTATCAATGAGAATATATGTTTATTGTCTGTCCCCAATTGTCTTTCTTTCCATTTCTTCTTCATATTTGTATTTATCTATAAGCTCATCTATAGATTGGACTATAGACTTGTCTATAGAGTCATCTATTGAGTCGTCTGTAGAGTCTTCTATAACATCTGCCTCAGTTTTGTATGTCAGGGGTTGAAGGCAAATGTTTTAAAGTGGGATCTTACCCGATGCAAAGAATGGGGAATAACTCCCCAGATCAGGTTGAGGACACAAAGTTCTAATTCACTCACCAGGTGGCGGGCATGGGGATCTACTACATTTATGGGGTGAAGGAATTCTGGAACTATTCACCCCATGGGGACCAACAGGCCTCCTGGTGCAGAGGACATGGAGATCCACTCACCTCATCTAGTGGAGAACAAGGTGATCCATTCCCCATGTGAGCAATGGGATCTAATGCATATATATCTCCATATATCTTCATATACATATTCATATATATACATAATCATTTACATATTTATATCCACATACATATTTACATACATACTAATATTTGTATTCATATGAATGTGAATTTGAACATGAATGTAGATATATATATATATATATATGGTTATAGATATAAATATGAACATGAATGTGAATATGAATATATGGATATGCATACATATGTGTATAAATATGTGTATACATGTCATATGCATACACATATTCATACACATATTCATGTCTTTTTCAGTTTCAGAGTTTGGAGGTAGAATCTGGGATGGGAAATCTTCAACTAGAGGGTACAGAGTTTCACTCCCCTGTCACATGGAGGATACTTGTTTCTACACCCATCACTATGTTGAGGGCATGTGGATCTTCACCTGTTAAGGTGTGAAGGACACAGGGACCTAATTCTCCAGGGGAAACTAGTCCCCTCACTTGTTAGAGAGTGTGGAGATCTCCTTTCATCTAACATAGGGTACAGTGATCCATTCCCCCATACTGTGCATAGGCACTGGTATCTATTTCATCATCAATAGAGTTATATAGAGATTCACATATATATATATATTAATATATGTGTGTGTGTGAATACATATATTGCATATATGCCTATGAATATCTCCATAAATATATCCATGAATATTACCATAAATATATCCATGAATGTATTTGTGAATATATATTTCAAAGTTCCTTTCTTTCAGCATGGGGACTGCATTATCATGCCCTCTGCTAGATAAAGGAAGAGGATTTCCAAGCCCTCAGCCCCATGAAGAATGTACATCTCCATGTGGAAAATATATTCTTGTGTCCTTCAACAGGGTACAGGGTAGATCCCCATGCCCTCCACCTGGTGAGGGTATTAGAATAATGTATGCTCCACCAAATTAGCAGAGCTAATCCCTGCACCCTCCATCTAAGGATTTCCCATTACAGATTATTCTGGTTCAACCCCTGAAGTCTAAAACTGAAGAAGACATGAATATATATGTGAATATAGATATGAAATGAATATATAGGAATACAGATATGAATATATAAATATGAATGCATATATGGATATATATGAATATGTATGTGAATATGAATATACATGTAAGCATACATATGAATGTGTATATGACTACATGTATGAATATGAATATGAATGTATATGATAAGAATATGAATATAAATATATGACTATATATGTATATGACTATGTTCATATATGCTTATATATGAATATATGTGAATGTGGATATGGATATGACTAAATATATATTAATATACACAAATATATGAATATGTGTATTAATATAAATATGAATACATATGAACGAGAATGTGAATATATATGAATGTGAATATAATTATATGTGGTCGTACATATAAATACATGAGTACAAATATATGTGAATATGAATATGAACACATATATGAATAAATACAAATATATACATATATATGTATGCATATATAGGTGAATATAAATATAATTTAGAATCCAGTGCCATCTGCTCAGTATGGGGAAAAGATCAAATTGCTCTCTACTTAATGATGGGAGTAGGTCTTCATGCCCACTGCCACATGAAGGGAGTAGGTCCCAGTAAGTACGTCCTTATGTCCATCTTCCTGTGACGGGGCATAGATCCCCATGACCTCCACCTGGTGATGGGAGTAGAACCATGTATCCTTGTTAATACATATACCTTCCATTGAATGAGTTCCCATTCCAGAGCCTTCCAGTTCAAGTCCCAAAGTAAAATCCCAAAGTAAAAAATTGTTTTATATATATAAAAAACTGTTATATATATATATAATGTATAATATATATAAAATGTATAACATTCATATATATGCTTGCATATACATTCCCATATATATTCATGGGAATGTATATGTGAACATATATATGAATATTTATATATATATATGACTATATATTTTTAAGTTCCCTGCACTCAACATAGGAATGGATCACTGTGCCCTCTACTAGATAAAAGGAGTAGATCTCCACACTCTGCCTTGTGAAGAGAAGAAGTCCTTATGTGAGGAATAGGTCCTTATGTCCTTCTTGCTCTGAAGGGAGTAGATCTCCATGCCTTACACCTGGTGAGGGGGGTAGAACCATGATCCACTTGATCAGGGGCCTTAATCCCTGTACCCTCCATCTGATGAGTTCTCATTCCAGATTATTCCAGTTCAACCCCCAAAGTATAAAATTGGAGAAGACATGAATACAGATATGAATATATATTAATATAAAAATATATGTGAGTACACATATTAATATGTAAATAAACATACATGAATATGAATGTATATGAATATGAATGTGAATATTAATATATATGAATATGAATATATGGTTATATATGTGAATATATTAATATGAATGTGTATATGAATATGTATATGAATGAGTATATAGGTATTTATATCAATATGTATATACATATGAATTTAAATATGAGTATACATATGAATATACATATCAATATGAATATCAATACACATAGCTATATATAAATATGTACATGAATACATATTTCTTTTTAACAATACTTATTTTCTTTTTAATAAAATTACTGCTCAATTTCTTCCCTCAACAAGCCTTAGCTATAGATTACTCAGTCTGGAGAGACCTCCAAAGTTTTCCCTTGTCCATTCCAGATCTTACTATGTACACAAATGGAAATTCTTTTATGAAGAAAGGGAAAGCAAAGCTGGTATGCCGTGGTAACTTTATATGACACCTTAGGGGCACGATCTCTGCCCCCAGGTACAGCTGCACAACTTGTGGAGTTAATAGTCCTAACTAGAGCACTTGAGTTAGGAAGACCCAAAAAGTCAATATCTATGCTGATTCTAAGTATGCTTACTTAATCCTGCATGCATATGAAGCAATCTAGTGGGAAAGGGGATTTCAAACAGCTGGAGGTACTTCTATAAAGAACTATGAGCAAATCTTAAAATTATTGGAAGCTGTCCATTTACCTAAAGAGGTGGCAGTAATTCACTGCCAGGGACACTAAAAGAGAATAGGTGAAATATCAAAAGGAAATAGGGAGATCACAAAGATACCTTCCAGTGAAAAAATGTTTCTTTTTTTCTATTGCTATTAACCCAAATTCTTATGAATGTCTTCATTGCTAGTTAATGTAAGAATTGAAAATGTTCCATAGTCTATTACCTGAGAGGGATTAATTAAGGAAAAGTTAGCTTTAGGCTTTGAATAATTCCATAAGTTTTAGAGTTATTTATGAAACTAAATTCTTCACTTGCTTTACTATATAAATGGAAAGAATATAAAGTGCAATATGCAGGAATCTCTTATGCTTATTGATATATTATATAATACTATTTAATATTATAAACACAATAGAAAATAATCAACCTCCCATCTTATTGCTATATATACGATTGAACTGTGTTCATATTTTCTTTACATAAACATCTACTACTGGAAACTCACAAAATTCCTTATTTTTTAATTATTTTTTTTTATTTTTACAGACTACATTTTGATTCATTGTACACAAATGGGGTACAAGTTTTTGTTTCTATGGGTGTGCATGATGTAAATTCATACCATTCATGTAATCATACATGTACATAGGGTAATGATGTCTGTCTCATTCCACCATCTTTCATACCCCACCTCCCTCTCATCACCCATTCTTAACATCCTTATATTGTAGCTTAACAGTGTTTCAAAATAGATGTTAAAATTAAATTTTTGCTAATATTGTATATGTAGTGACACAAAAGGAACACTAATGCCATATTGTAGAATCTGGTCCAAGACTCTTTCTATAATAAATACATGGCCTTATCTCCTCATGAATTAAGAAAATACAATTGTGATATTCAAAATTAAAAATGAAAAAAAGTATGAATTCAATAAATCCAGTGGATTAGGATTAAAACTCAAATGAATGTAAATTCAAAAGAGAAAAACCTTGCTGAATATTGAATGAGCATAGAAGTTTGCTTTGGCTATCTTGGTACGTGTCCTTGTACATCCTTCTTTCTGCCATGGTGTCCTGGCCCTTGAATCCAGAGTGGTCTGGCTAAACAGAATGGCAGAGTGGGTGGACACTGACATTTGTCGTTATGTCTGAAAATTTTTCTAATACTTTAAAAAATGGAATCCTCTCACACCTGTGAGTTAAGAATTGCTTCTGTTCTAGGAAAATACATATCTGTGTAACTGTACTCAGTGGGTATTATTCTAATGGAAAAGTAATAATTTAAACAATAACTAATGTTATTGAGCATTTATTATGTGGCAGATTCTATGCTAAGTACCTTATTATATATTGTCTAAAAACAATGAGTTCCAGTATGTTAGTCATGACAGATACCTTATTGGGTTGGTTGAGGCTTTCCCCTCCCAAACTGAACAAGTAGGTGAAATGGTAAAAGTCTTTCTACAAGAAATTATTCCTAGATTTGGATTGACCCACAGCCTACAAGAAAGTGACAATGGAGCACCCAAGGCAGCTACAACTCAGGGCATATCAAAAGCCTTAGGCATATAATATCATCTTCATTGTGCCTGAAGACCTCAGTCTTTGGAGAAGGTCAAAAAGGCTAATAATATTCTAAAGAGGCATTTGAGGAAACTCACTCAACAAACTTACTACCCTTGGTGGAAAATGCTTCCTCTAGCCTTGCTGAGAATCAGAAACACCCCACCTGAGGAGCATTAGGACCTAGTCCATTCAAGTTTTATATGAAAAGTTGTTATGGTTTAGATGTGAGCCTGATGGGATTAACTGAGTAGTAACTGAAAGAGGGTAGGGTGTGGCTGTAGGAGGTGGATCCCTGGGGGCATGACTTGGGGTATATATTTTGTATCTGGAGTGTGGAGTCTCTCTCTGCTTCCTGATCATCATGAGAGCCACTTCCCTTCACCACACTCTTCTGCCATGATGTTCTGCCTCACCTCAAACCCTGAGGAATAGAACTGGCCATCTTTAAACTGAGACCTTTGAAACCACGAGCCCTCAAATAAACTTTTCCTCCTCTAAAATTGGTCTTGTCAGGTCTTTAACCACAGTAGTGAAAAAATTGACTAAAACAGAGGCCTTTCTTAAAAAACGATACATTTAAAAATAAAGAAACTGCTGAATTGGTATCTCATATTACAAAGCTACCCAAATTCCAAACTGAAATATGTAAATATCCTACACATAAACCACTTATTTTTTCACTGTTATATATATATATAAACCTGGTGGCTTAATAATGATCAAAACCATACCCTCAAATTCCCCTAATCTAGACCCTATCTGAAAGGGACTTTTTAATGTGATTTTATCTATTGCCTCTACAGTAAGATACTTGGGCAAGAAAATTGGATCCACCACTCCAGAGTTAAGGAATGAATATGCAACTCTAAAACTGCACTAGATGACTTCAAACCTCCACTAGAAAAATCTCCTCCATACACCTGTGAACCAATAGAGAATCTTAAGTTCCTGTTTAAATGAGCTGGAAGCCATTCAACTACAGATGGCAATGGAGATGACTCTACCCATGAACATTGCAAATGGTTTCTACCATGGACCCCTTCATTGATCTTATTGTCCCTGATGGGAAACCCAAACACCTCATCACCCCTTCTCAGCTTGAAGAAGCTCAAGTGATCATCAGTCTATTTCCCTTATAGCAGTAAGGGTTTCCTTATCAGAGGGGGGAATGAGATGGAAAAGGCTAGGCAGTGGAGAGTAGGGAAGAGACAGTAAAGGTTGACAAGAGGGAAAACATGAGAACAGACATTTTAACATGTGTCAAACATGTTATAAGACAGTTTCTATTTCTCAGAAGGAGCATACATCTCCATTTTGCCAAAAGTGACTGCATAATCCATAATCAGGCCTGCACCTGCTGAGGGACAACAGAAATATCAAAAACCAATAAAGAGGAGCATGTCAACATCTCCTTATGTGTTTTTAAAAGGAGCACTGTAAGACTTGAATGCACTTTTGCCCTTCCCAGGTGCATTGCCCCAGGAGTTTTAAATCTTTCTCTCACTTTGTTTTTAAATAAAATTCCTACTCACATGCTTACCTCAGTGCATTCCCAGTGTTCATTATTCAACTCCACAGAACATGAACCAATCCCATCTCCTGTTGATAGCATAGATCCCCATGTCCTTCATGTTGTGAGGGGAGTAGATCCCCATGCCCTCTACCTGGTAAGGGGAGCATAATCATGTATCCTCCAACTTATCAGTGGAGGTAATCCCTGTACCCTCCATCTGACGAGTTCCCAGTCCAGAACATTCCAGTTTAACCCCCAAAGTAAAACCTGGAATGAATAAATATATACATGAATATATATGTGAAAATATGTGTTGATATACATGTGACTATATATAAACATATATGGAAATTTACATATGATTATATAGTTCTAGTTTCCTTGCATTCAGCCTGGGAATGGATCACTGTGCCCTCTGCTAAATGAGAGGAGTAGATCTCCACATCTTCCGCCCCATGAAGGGAGTAGGTCTCCATATGGGGAATAGGTCCATCTGTCCTTCACCCCATTAGGGGAGTAGATCCCCATGCCTTCCACCTAATGATGGGAATAGAACCATGTATCCTCCATGTATCAGAGAAGTTAGTCCCTGTAGCCTCCATCTGATGAGTTCCTATTGCAGATTATTCCAGTTCATCCCCTGAAGTATGAAATTGGAGAAGACATGATCATATATAAATATGTATGAATGCATATATGAATATATATGGATATACATGTGACTATGAATCCACATATGAATATGAATGTATATGTACCAGAATAACAATATAAATATATATGAATATGTATATTGTAATGGTTAATTTGAATTACCAACTTGATTGGATTGAGAGATATCAATGATTAAGAGGCTTCTGGATATGTCAATGAGGATGTGTCTAGGAATGATTTGCATATGAAGTTGCAAACTGAAGTGGAGACCCTCTGTAAGCCTGAGCAGCACCATCAATAGGATGGTGGCTTGGATGGAATAAAAGTTGGAAGAACAAGGAGGAAGCAGTAGAGGCAAGCTCCATTCTTCTTGAACATGTTCTTGATTGCTGTTGCAATCTCCTGATATCAGACTTTCACTCCTTCACTCTTCCAAAGTAGATTCTGCCAGTGATTCTCCAGTTCTTCCTTCTTGGACGAGGGTAGCCCCAATTATCCCTCTTGTTCTGGGGCTTCAGCCTCTTGGACTGTGCAGATACTGGTTCCTCCAGCTCTCCAGCCTGCAGATGGCCATTGTGGACTATACAGTTTCTGGTTGTAAAAGCCAATCTAATAAATTCCCTTTTTATAATCATACTTCCTGTTGACTATGTTCCTCTAGAGAACCCTGACTAATACATATATATGAATATACACATGAATGTATATATGTATATAAATATGTATACTCATATACATATGAATACCTATGAACATAAATATAATAGGAATATTAATATGAATGCACACAAATATATAAATGAACATAAATATACATATAAATATGTATGAATATACATGAATATCAATATGTGTATAAATATGAATATGTATGAAGGGATATGAAGATGAATACATATGAATATATATACAAATACATATAAATATATGTTAATAAATCCCAGTGCCTTGCACTCAGTATGCAGAGTATGCAGAATGGATCACCTTGTCCTCCACTAGATGGTGGGAATAGGTCTCTACACTCACCACCCTTTGGAGGGAGTAGGTCCCCATGTGCGAAGGAGATCCCTGTGTCATTCACAATGCAAGAGGAGTGGATCCCCATGCCCTCCTCCTAGTGAGGGGAGAAGAACTGTGTATCCTCCACCTAATCAGGGAATACCTATACCCTCCATCTGATGAGTTCCCATTCTAGATTATTCCAGTTCAACCCTGAAACAAAACAGAAGACATAGATATAAAAATAATAACTATATACAAATACATGAATATGTATATGATATGCAAATTGATGTATATACATATGCACATGAATAAGACTATGTATGTGAATATGCATATGAATTTGGGTACTGTTATGGTTTGGATGTGAAAAGTCCTCCAAATCTCATGCGTGAGACAATGCAAGAAGGTTTAGAGGAGAAATGATTGGGTTATGAGAGTCTTAACCCAGTTAGCTGATTAATCCCCTGATGGGATTAACTGAGTGGTAACTGAAGGTGGGTAGGTTGTGGCTGGAGGAGGTGGATCCCTGGGGGCATGACTTTGGGGCATATATTTTGTATTTGGAGAGTGGAGTCTACCTCTCTTTGCTTCCAGATCATCATTTGAGTCACTTTACCATACTCTTCTGCCATGATGTTCTGCCTCATCTTGAGATTCGGGAATGGAGCCAGCTGCCTATGGACTGAGACCTCTGAAACCATGCATCCCCAAATAAAATTTTCTTCCTCGAAAATCTTTATTCTCAGGTCTTACAGTCATAGCAACAAAAAAGCTGACTAAAACAGGAATACATATAAATATGAATAGGAATATCAATATGAATATGTCTATGGTAATATATATAAATATGTATGAATGAGTATATTAATATGTATATGAATATGGATATGGATACAAATATCAATAGGTGTTTACATATGAATAAGAATGTTAATGTGATCATGGATATGAATGAATGCAATGAATATACATGAATGTATATTAATATGAATACATGGATAAGAATATATGTGAATATTTTAAAATATGGATATATGAAAATATGAATATGAATATAAATGAGGATGAACATATGTGAATGAATATGAATGAGTATATATGAATATATACAAATATATGTATGAGTAGATATATGATCATAAATATGATTTAGATCCCAGTGTCTTCCATTCAGTATGGGGAATGGATTACCTTGCCCTTTCTAGATGTTGAGTGTAGATTCCACACCCTCTGCCCCATGAAGGGAGCAGGTCTCTGTGTGATGAATAGGTCCTTGTGTTCTTTATCCCATGAAAGGAGGAGATCCTCATGCGTTGCCCCGGTGAGGGGATTAGAACCATGTATTCTCCATTTGATCAAGGGAGTTAATCCCTGTACCCTCCATCTGATGAGCTCCTATTTCATATTATTCCACTTTAACCCCCAAAATACAAAACTGGAGAAGGCATAAATACATATGAATACACAGAGATATGTATATGAATGTAAATATGAATATGAATATTATATATAAGAATGTCAACATATATGAATATTAGTATGTATATATACATGAATGTACATATATATGTAAATGAATAAGTATACTGATATGTATATTGATATGTATACCATATGGATACGCACATGATTATACATATAACTATGAATATTTTATATGAATATAAAAATGAATATGAATACACATATAAATATTGATATGAATATATATGAATTTGAATATATATGTATATACATATAAATATATGTGAATCTGTACATTAATATGAGTATATGTGACTATGAATATGAGTATATATGAGTATGAATATATATGAATATATGAATGAGTATGACTATGAACAAATATGAAAATGAATTAGACCCCAGTGCCTTGAGCTCAGTATAGGGAATGCATCACCTTACCCTTCACTAGATAATAGGCATAGAACACCATGCCTACTGCCTGTGAAGGGAGCAGGTCCCATGTGCAGAGTAGGTCCCAATGTCCTTCACCTTGTGAGGGTAGTAGATTCCCATGTCTCCACCTGACAAGGGGATTAGAACAATGTACCTCCACCTGATTGGGAAAGTTATTTCCTGTACCCTCCATCTGATGGGTTCCCAATTCAGAACATTGTGGTTCAGGCCCTGAAGTCTAAACTGGAATGGGGGTGTATACAAATATATATAAAAATATATAAATAAATATATAAATGTATATAAATAAATATATGAATATATATGAAATATATAAATATATGTGACTATAGTTATACATGTATGAATATGTACATGAATATATGTACATAAATGTATACATCAATATATAGAAATATATATTAATATATATGCATATACTGGTATCTAAGTCATATATTTTATAAGTATATGCATATATATTTATATGTATATTATATGCATATTCACATATATTAATATAATATTCATAAAAATATTCATATGTATTTAATGTATATTTCTATGTATATTTATATATATTCACTATATACATTCACATATATGCTAATTCACATGTATATTCACATATATGAATATATGAATACATACAAATATACATGTGAATATGTATTTGAATGTATATGAATTTTTATGAACATTCATATTTAGATATGAATATATGAGTAAACATGAATATGTATGAATGTGTATTTAAATATACAGATAAATATATGTGAATTTGATCCCAGTATTTTCCTCTCAGTATGGGGAATGCACCATTGTGCCCTCTACTAGATGATGGGAGTAGATCTCTATACCCTCTGCCCCATGAGGGAAGTAGGTCCCCATGCCCTGCATGCACTCGGTGAGGGGAAGAGAACCATATATCCTCCATCTTATCAGGGGAGTGAATCCCTGTACCTACCATCTGATGAGTTCCCATTGCAGAATATGTCAGATCAAATCCTGAAATACTAAACTGGAGAAGACATGAATATATGTGTGAATATGTATATTAATATATATATGAATTTATATATGACTAGATGACATATATGAGATAGATGCATATGAATATATATTTGTATATATATAAATACGATGATAAATTCTAAAATTCATATGGAAACACAAAGAATTCTAAGTAACCAAAGCAACCTTGAGCAAAATAGGCAATACATTAGGTTTTAAAATGCCTGGTTTCAAACCATACTACTAGAGTCTAGTCACAAAAGCAGAAAACCAGACATGTAGACCAATGGAAAAAATAGAGGACCCAGAGATAAACTGATGCATTAACATCCAACTGATTCTCAACAAAGTGCCAAAAGCATACATTGGAAAAAGACTGCCTCTTCAACAAATGGTGCTGGGAAAGTTGGATATCAATATGTAGATAATTGAAACTATTGAGACTAGACCCCTATCTTTATCCCTGTATCAAAATCAACTCAAAATCTATGAAAAACCTTTATATAAGACCTGGAACTTTGAAAATACTAAAAGAAAACATAGGGGAAACAGGCAACATTTCCTGGATAAGACACCAATAGATCAGGAAATAAACACAAGAATTCATAAATGAGATTTCATTAAATTAAAAATCGTCTGCACAACTGAGGAAACAATCAACACGGGGAGGAGAAAACCTAAAGAATGGGAAAAATCTTTACTAGCCATTCCACTTATAGAGGATTAATATCCAGAATATATAAAAAATTTCAAAAAACAACAAAAGAACAAGTAATCTATTTTTAAGAATGAGCGCATGATCTGAACACTTACCAAAAGAAGTACAAGTGTCCAGTGAGTACTTAAAAAGTGCCCAATATCTTCAGCTATCAGGGAAATGTATATCAAAATTACATTGAGATTCTATCTCACCCCAGTCAGAATGGATATTCTTAAAAAAAAATGCTAGTGAGATGTGGAGAAAAGGAACCCTCATATACTGTTGGTGGGAATGTGAATTAATACAACCACTATGAAAAACATAAAAATATAACTACCATATGATCCAGATATACTACTCCTTTGTGTGTATATATATATATATATATATATATATGAAAGATATTAAGTCAGCATATAAAAGAGTTATCTGCATTCCCATATTTATTGTGGCACTAGTCGCAACAAGATATGGAATCAGCTCAGGTCCCTCTCAAGAGGTGAATGGATAAAGAAAAATATGGTATATATATACACAATGGAGTATTATTAATCACAGAGAATAATGAAATCCTGTTTTGCTTTTTTTGTTGTTTGTTTTGTAAGAAAGGATGGAACTGACGACATCGTGTTGAGTGAAATAAGTCAGAGACAGAAAGACAAGTATCACATGCTTTTTTCCCATACATGTGAACTAAAAAGAAAAAGAAAAAGAATAACCTGAAAGTAGAAGAGGGATTACTAGAAACTGTGATGGGAACCAGGGGGAGAGGGAGAGAGAGGAAGAGGGGAGAGTGTAGAATATAAGGTAAACAAGAACAGTGCATGATATATGCATGCATGGAAATTTCACAGTGAATCCCATTAATCTGTACAATTAATGTATGTTAACAACTGCGATTTTAAATAATCCTAAACATTTGACTTGGATCCTCTTAAGTCAAATTAGCCCCAAATCCTCCACCTTTTGATATTTGATTGAATTTGATATCTGTTCAAATTTCTTATCACTTATCATCCCCCAGGTGATATCTGATTCCCTTGGCCTGCTTTCAGAAATAACCCATCAGGTCAATATAGCCAGAATCTCCTTTTACTCCAGATGCTTCTGCCTTAATGTTTAGTAATTTTCAATCAACCAATCACCCAACTGTGTTCCTTGGCTATAAATTCCTACTTTCCTTGTTGTATTCAGAGTTGAGCTCAATCTCTCTTCTCTCACTACAGTAGTCCATCCTAGTAATTCCTGTGTCTATTGGGGTAGTCCTGAATAAAGTCAGCCTCATCATATTTTAAAAAGTACCACAAATGACTTTTTCCTTATCAAGTATCTGTTCAATTACTTTACACAATATTGATTTTGCTCAATATATTCTGAATATAAATCCTGCTCACATTTTTATTTACAAGTATGTTTCCTAGTTGTTGGTTTTTTTTTTTTTTTTTTCCTTTTGCAGTAGTAAGGATTGAACCCAGGGGTTCTCTACCACTGTGCTAAATTCTCAGCCTTTTTTCACTTTTTATTTTGAGACAAGGTTTCACTAAATTGTCCACTTTTGCCTTCAACTTGTGATCCTCCCTGACTCAGCCTCCCCAAATAATTGGGATTACAAGAGTATGCCACTGTGCCTGGCCTTAACAGGATCTTTTAAAAAGCAGACATTCTTAATTTTGATAAAGTTTAATTAACCAGTTTTCTCTTATATTGGTATTGTTTCTAAGAAATCTGCCTAGCCTGGGATCACAACTAGGAAAATACAAAAAACTATGTTTTCTTTCATTACCTTCTTTTTGAAGGGTATATAGAATTCCAAAGTGGAGTTTTATTTATTTATTTCCAGTATTTTAAAGGTATTGTTCCATGATATTGTGGCAGCCTTTATTTCTTGGAAGAAGTCAATTATTTATTTGTTTTGTTTCTCCCTTATATCTCTACTTAGACTTTACCGTCCTGTCCTGCATTCTGAAAAGTGCCTCCAGACAGAAAGTTAGGTTGAAAAATGGCTTGCCTCATGTGTTTCCCTTAAGTATCATATTTTTGAGCTTTTCTCAGTGCCTAGAAACAGCGTCTTGACTAATCTGTCCAGTGTTACAGTAGTTAATAATTAGACTGTAAGTCTGATACCTATTTCTTCATCATTCTAGTACATCTACTCATCTTTCCACTTTTATTTCTCCCATCTCCATATGAACCTGTCAATTATATTTTTAGATACCTTCTATGAGAATATTTATTATTAGAGACACATTTTCAATTCTTAAGTTTATAATTTTGTAAGCTTATATGGAAAGAGAAAATAAAGGTACAGAAATTATTTAAGGGGGGTTATGGAAGAATAGAGTTACTTTAGATAGAGGAGAGTGAAGGAAGGGGAAGGGGTATGGGGTAGGAAGGATAGTAGAGTGAAATAGACATTATTACCTCATGTACATGTATGACTGCATGACTGATGTGATCCTACAACATGTACAATCAGAACAATAAGAAATTACACTCCATTTATATATAATCTATCAAAATGTATAAATGCATTCTACCCTGTCTTACACAAAAACTAGAACAAATAAAATAAAATAATTTTTTAAAAAGTTTCTGCAAATTATTGTTGCATCTCCAATATATCAAGATTTCCAAAGACATGGATTGATGAACTCCATAATTAATACATAATTTCAACCTCATTGCTGCTCAGCATTACCTTCTTTTATTCCCAATTGAAACCTTCATTCATTTCCCACAATAAAAATTCCAAAATTTTATCTCTCTCTAATGTGACAGAATGAAGGGGATTAATCTTCTTGATATAAACCCAGGAGTAATTTCATTGAACATCTCCATAGCTATCTTCTCTTGGGCAAATTCAACCCCAATGTGTATATTCAGTTCTACACAAAACCAATCCATCAGGACCATTCTTTCACTTCATTACTGCCACCAGAAAAAATGTTTATTTGCCATTACGTTGAAGTGCTGTTGAAAAGAGTTCCAGGAATGGCTGATACTTGTCTTCCTTCTGCTTTACGTTATGAATAACTGCACTTGGAAATAAGTTTTGAACACCTGCTTGACCTTAGTAACAAAGATTTCACAGGAATTATCGCTGGTATTTATGGATTTAATCATTCCAAGGGAGTCATTAGCAAACTAGTTTGTTCCAGGTCATGTGCTGTACACAAGGGGGCAAGTACAAACGTGCATTAAGTCTTCATTTTTTTATCCATGAGGAGTACACAGATTAGCCTGAGGAAAAGATACATCAATTATGTGAATATATTGAATTATAATGCAACAGTTTGTGCCTGTGTTTGCATGTGCTTGTGTTTGTGGTGTGTGTGTGTGTGTGTGTGTGTGTGTGTGTGTGTGTGTGTGAGAGACAAAGAGAAAGAGAGAGAAACAAAGAGAGATAGGAACTAGATCTCTATATTGGTGGTAAAGCTAACAGGTCTTTTTGGTTTAAAAGTGTGCAAGAGGACCTCAACTCACTTAACTCAGGAAAAACTGCGGGCAGGATACAAACCTTTGACAAAATCTCTTAAGGTCAACAATTAGCCTATAATATTGATTGGGCCAGTTGCCTGGTGGTTCGGGAGCCAAAGGCTATGAATCACTTTTCCAGCTGGATGCAGTCTGAAGTTTGACATGTGAGCTCTTCTATCTCATGGCAATCAGTGATTGATGGAAACTGCCTGACCTACACTCAGATTTGGCCAAATACAAAACAGACCAACAACATGGTGCAGATGGTGCCATATGCCAAGGAATATGCAATGGGAGTGAGATTGGTTAAAGCAGCCTGAGTTGAAGTTGGCAGGTGCTTTGTCAAACAAACCTGGGCTTAAGACCAGAATATCCATGGCAAGGGCAGTAGTCAGGCAATAAGGCAAGGTTTGAGGCAGAAACACCAGCAGGTTTTAAATGGGGGTGCCTTACTGATTGTGACAGTGAGAGAGGCTGGAGGCATGATGTGTCAGCAGCAAAGGGAAGGACAGTCATGTTGTTGAAAAAACTGATACAATATTGTCAGCATCAAAGCCAGTATTTTGTAGCTTGTAAAAACGATCATGTCCACAGGGACACTTCTAATCCCCACAGCTATGTTGCACTTTTAATGTAAGCAGGCATTCTATTCTCAGAAGCTTCTCTTTCTAGAGAAAAGACAAATTGTATAAAAGTTTCAACTTGGTTTTCAGAAGGGTGACCAAATGCTATGACAGAAAGACACACTTTTTAAAATATAGATTGTATCATAATTTTGGGTGCTTAAAGGAAAGCACTTAGTTTCTCAAATTACTTCACAAAGTAATTTCTGGAAAGAAAATCCTTGCAGGCACCAAGTGCACTCAGAGAGCTCTTAAAGTACTTCACAATCATTTTTGAAGCTCTTTATTAAGCTCATCACACTCAGAATCCTCAGATAAAATCCTCAGATAATTTTGAATTATTTGTGAAGGTTGGGCAGATTGCTTCAGTTGATTCTTTTAAAGTTATCCCTCTCTTCTCCACTACATTAATGGTCTATTGACAAAGACTTCATTGCCCACAATGTTTGTGAATATTGTTTTAAGTGAATATTTTTGCTAAAGTTCTTTCCTAGGACTACATGAAACTTCTCAACATGGGAGCAAGGCCATTTGGTATCTCTCTAAGCTTGATGTCATTTATTGGTTAATATGAGGATATTGTGTGAAAAAAATAAAAATCTGTTCTAATAATACAGTATTATACATGAAGAAATCATGAACAAGTGGTTGTAAACATGTTTATTTGTACCATAATGTAAAAATGATGTTTAGAAAAAAAAACCAAAGATCCAAAATGAATACATTGAAGGTGGTAAGGCAGTGAGTGAACTATAATGTTACTACACACAGCCACATCATCAAGGGCTTTAATGATATGTGCAAGTGTTTATAACATTTATTTTTATAAATCAGTAAAATATTACATACAGAGCATCATCTAACTTTCACAACTCCATTCACTTTACATGCAAATGCCATAATTTATTCTCTTTATGGTTGAGTAATATTCCACAGTTTTTTTATCCATTCATCTATTGAAGGGCATCTAGATTGGTTCCACAGTTTAGCTATTGTGAATTGAGCTGCCTATAACATTGAAGTGACTATGTCACTGTACTATGCTGATTTTAAAACTTTGGGTATAGGCCAAGGAGTGGGATAGCTGGGTCAAATAGTGGTTTTATTCCAAGTTTTCTAAGGAATCTCCATCCTGCTTTCCAGAGTGGTTGTACCAATTTGCAGTCCCACCAGCAATGTGTGAGTGTACCTTTTTCCCTACATCCTCGCCAACAATTTTTGCTCCTTGTATTCTCGATAATTGCCCATTCTGATTGAAATGAGATGAAATCTTAGAGTAGTTTTGATTTGCATTTTTCTAATTACTAGAGATGTTGAACATTTTTCATATATTTGTTGCTTGATTGTATTTCTTCCTGTGAAATGTAGTGCCCCTCAGTTCACTATGCCCATCTTACTTGATTGGGTTATTTGTATTTTTGGTGTTAAGTTTTTTAGAGTACTTTATAATTTGTGGAGATTAGTGCTCTGTCTAAACTGTATGTGGTAAAGATTTTCTCCCATTCCGTATAGACTCTCTCTTTGCATTATTGATTAGTTTTATTGCTGAGAAAAAGCATTTTGGTTTGGATCCATCCCATTTATTGATTCTTTGATTTTACATTCTTGTGCTTTAGGAGTCTTGTTAAGAAAGTCTGGTCCTATGCCAACATGATGAAGACTTGGACCTACTTTTTTCTTCTATTTAGTGCAGGGTCTCAGGTCTAATTCCTAGGTCCTTGATCCATTTTGAGTTGAGTTTTGGGAGGGTGAGGAAATAGGGGTTTAATTTCATTTTGCTGTGTAGGGATTTCCAGTTTTCCAGCACCCATTGTTGAAGAGGCTATCTTTTCTCCATTGTGTTTTTTGGCACCCTTTGTCTAGTATGAGGTAACTGTATTTATGTGAGTTTGTCTCTGTGTCTCTATTCTGCACCATTGGTCTACCTGTCTATTTGGAGCCAGTACCATGCTGTTTTGTTACTATTGCTCTGTAGTATAATTTAAGGTCTGGTATTGTGATGCCTCCCGCTTTATTCTTCTTGCTGAGGATTGCTTTGCCTATTCTGGGTCTCTTATTTTCCAAATGAATTTCATGATTGCTTTCTCCATTTCTATGAGAAATATCACACAATTTTAATTGGAATTGCATTGAATCTGTATAGCACTTTTTGGTAGAATGGCCATTTTGACAATATTAATTCTGCCTATCCAAGAACGTGGGAGATCTTTCCATCTTCTAAGGTTTTCTTTAATTTTCTTTATTTAGCATTCTGTAGCTTTCATCGTAATGGTCTTTCACTATTACAGTTAGATTGATTCTCAAGTGTTTATTTTTATTGAGGCTATTGTGAATAGAGCTGTTTTTCTAATTTCTCTTTCAAAGGATTCATCATTTATGAATTGAAATGCATCACATTCATGAGTGCTGATTTTATATCCTGCTACTTTGCTGAATTCATTTATTAGTTCTAGAAATTTTCTTGGTGAAATGTTTTGGATTCTCTAAATATTGAATAATGTCATTGGCAATAGTGATAGTTGAGTTCTTCTTTTCTTATTTCATATCCCTTTAATCTCTTTGATCTAATTGCTCTGGCTAGAAATTCAAGGACAATGTTGAATAGAAGTGATGAAAGAGGGCATCCCTGCCTTGTTCTGATTTTTAGAGGGAATGTTTTCAGTTTTTCTCCATTAAGAATGATGTTGGCCATGGGCTTAGCATAGATAAACTTTACAATGTTAGGTGTATTCCTACTACTCTATTTTTCTAGTGTTTTGAGCATGAAGGGATGCTGTATTTTATCAACGCTTTTTCTGCATCTATTGAAATAATCACATAATTCTTAACTTTAAGTCTATTGATGTGATGAATTACATTTATTGATTTCCATATGTTGAACAAAACTTGCATCCCTGGGATGACCCCCACTTGATCATGGTGCACTCCTTTCTAATACGTTTTTTATGTGATTTGCCAGAATTTTGTTAAGATTTTTTGTATCTATTTTCATCAGGGGCATTGCTCTGAAGTTTTCTTTTTTGATTTGTCTTTGTCAGGGTGATACTAGCTTCATAGAATGAATTTGGAAGGGTTCCCTCCTTTTCTATTTCATGGAATACTTTAAGGCACATTGGTATTAATTGTTCTTTGAAGATCTTGTAGAACTTAAGTTGAGAATCCATCTTGTCTGGGGCTTTTCTTGGTTGGTAGGCTTTTGATGGCATTTCTATTCATTGCTGAATTGATGTCTTTAAATTGTGTATGTCCTCCTGGTTCAGTTTGGGTGGATCATATGACTCTAGAAATTTTCTTATGCCTTTGAGATTTTCTATTTTGTTGGAGTACAGATTTTCAAAATACCTTCTAATTATGTTTGTATTTCAATGTATCCATCGTGATATTTCCTTTTTTAAATTTTAGTAATTGAGTTTTCTCTCTCCTTCATTAGTATGAAATAGTATATCAATTTGTTTATTTTTTCAAAGAACCACTTTTTGCTTTGTCAATTTTTTGAATTATTCTCTTTGTTTCAATTTTTTGATTTCAGCTCTGATTTTAATTATTTCCTATCTTCTACTACTTTTGGTGTTGATCTGTTGTTCTTTTTCTAGGGCTCTGAGATGTAATGTTAGGTCATTTTTTTGTGACTTTTATTCTTTTAATTAATGAGCTCAATGCAATGAGCTTTCCCTTTAGTACTGCTTTCAAACCAGAGATTTTGATATGTTTTATCATCAATCTAATTTACCTCTAAAATTTTTTTTTTATCACATCCCTGATATCTTCTGCTATCCATGCATCATTCAATAGCATATTATTAGTGTCAGGTATGGAGTAGTTCTCTACTTTTTAATCATTTATTTCTAATTCATTCCATTATAATCTGATATGATGCATAGTCGTATCTATTTTTTGTATTGGCTAAGAATTGCTTTGTGGCATAACATGTGGTCTATTTTAGAGAAGGATCCATGTGCTGCTGAGAAAAAAAAGTGAATTCACTTGTTGATGGATGGAATATTCTATATATGTCTGTTAAGTCTAAATTATGACTATGTTAATGAGTTCTTTTTTTTTCTTTTTTTTTATTGGTAAACAATGGGATACATGTTGTTTGGTCTGTTTGTACATGGTTAAAGGCATTACCATTTGTATAATCATAAATTTACATATGGTAATGTTGTTGAATCATTCTATTATTTTTTCCCCTTCCCCCCACCCCTCCCACCCTTCTTTTCCCTCTCAACAGTCCTTTCTCCTCCATTCTTGTCCCTTCGCCTAACTCTAACCCTAACCTAACCCTAACCCTAACACTAACTCCCCCCACCCTCCCCCTTATGTGTCATCATCCACATTCAGCGAGATCATCGTCCTTTAGTTTTTGAGATTCTTATTATCCTTTTTCTTTAAGTTTAATATTTTATATGTGGCCACCCGAAGAAATATTTGCTGATTCCATGTTTGCAAAAACTCTGTAAGTTTTTAAAAAGTTTTGTATTTCTAGCTTTGGCATTTTAGTCTTACTCCATCTCCAATTATTTAGTGGTGTAAAAAGGAGGTCTTTTCATGTTATCCCATATTTATTTAACATTCTGCTCAGGTTCTCTTAACATCTTTTCTCCCACGGTCAAATTTATTTTCAGATAATATATTTTGTCTTTGTTTGCCTGGAACTTTTGTCGTTCCAAGTGATCTAGTTTGTTGGTGATGCTTTCCATTGAATTTTTAATTTGGTTTATTGATTCCTTCATTTCGAGGATTCCACTTGATTCTTTTGAAACTCTCTATCTTTTTGTTGAAGTGGTGTTTTACCTCCGTATTTTCTCTTGATTTCACAGCCTTACATGGTGTTTTACCTCACAAATCAGTTTAACTATGAACTTTCTAAATTTCTTCTCTGACATTTCCTCCACTGTGGTGTCAATGGGTTCGTTATTGAGGCATTTTGCTTTGTTTGGGGAGATTTTTTCCCTGATTTTCATTTGTTTGTGTGTCTACCCATTTGTCAGTATGCATCTGAGGTGGCAGAGTTTCTACCCTAGAACTACAGCATCTCCTGAAGTTTTCTAGTACCTGATGGCTTTAGGGGGGAAAAATAATAATGCAACCAATGCAAACAATATATAGCATTAAAGTAAACCATTATATATTCCCAATTATGACATCTACAATGCTAATTGGCACAATCAACAAATGGTAGATTAAGCAATTGCCAACAGTAGAAACAGGAAGTTTGTAAAAGGTTTGCTATTCAAAGGTGAACAGGGGAGAATTCAGAAGTGATGTAGGATGTGATGATTATGAGGAGAAAGAAAGTAGAAGTAAAAAATTAAAGAGCAAAAGATGAGAACAATAGAATTTGTTGCAAAGAAACAGAGAACGAAGAATCAAGAGAAATAGAAGTGAAAAACAATACAAATTAAAAACCAAAGTATACTAATGAAACCCCTAGCCCTCAAAAGACAAAGTCATGAAAAATAACTACCTTAAAAAATTCTAGCAATGAGAAAATAGAGAAAAATATGTGTATGTATAAATGTCCATGACCCCTTCAGCACACAATCAAAAGAATAGGAAGAGAAAGGAAGGAGAGGGGAAATAAATAAATAAATATAAACAAACAAAATTAAAGATTCTTGATGAAAATTAAGGAATTGTTTTCATTGCAGTGGTCACAAATTATCAATGAGAATATATGTTTATTGTCTGTCCCAATTGTCTTTCTTTTTCCATTTCTTCTCATATTTGTATTTATCTATAAGCTCATCTATAGATTGGACTATAGACTCTGTCTATAGAGTCATCTATTGAGTCGTCTGTAGAGTCTTCTATAACATCTTGCCTCAGTTTTGTATGTCAGGGGTTGAAGGCAAAATGTTTTTGTTTATGCTTGTAAGTGGGATCTTACCGATGCAAAGAATGGGGGAATAACTCCCCAGATTCAGGTTTGAGGACACAAAGTTCTAATTCACTCACCAGGGTGGCGGGCATGGGGATCTACTACATTTATGGGGTGAAGGAATTCTGGAACTATTCACCCCATGGGGACCAACAGGCCTCCTGGTGCAGAGGACATGGAGATCCACTCACCTCATCTAGTGGAGAACAAGGTGAGTCCATCCCCAGTGAGCAATGGGATCTAATGCATATATCTCCATATATCTTCATATAATATTCATATATATACATAATCATTTACATATTATATCCACCATACATATTTACATACATACTAATATTTGTATTCATATGAAGTGAATTTGAACATGAATGTAGATATATATATATATATATATGGTTATAGATATAATATATGAACATGAATGTGAATATGAATATATGGATATGCATACATATGTGTATAAATATGTGTATACATGTCATATGCATACACATATTCATACACATATTCATGTCTTTTTCAGTTCAGAGTTTGGATGGTAGAATCTGGGATGGGAAATCTTCAACTAGAGGGTACAGGAGTTTCACTCCCCTGTCACATGGAGGATACTTGTTTCTACACCATCACTATGTTGAGGCATGTGGATCTCACCTGTTAAGGTGTGAAGGACACAGGGACCTAATTCTCCAGGGGAAACTAGTCCCCTCACTTGTTAGAGAGTGTGGAGATCTCCTTTCATCTAACATAGGGTACAGGTGATCCATTCCCCCATACTGTGCATAGGCACTGGTATCTATTTCTCATCAATAGAGTTATATAGAGATTCACATATATATATAATTAATATTGTGTGTGTGTGAATACATATATGCATCATATGCCTATGAATATCTCCATAAATATATCCATGAATATTACCATAAATATATCCATGAATGTATTTGTGAATATATATTTCAAAGTTCCTTTCTTTCAGCATGGGGACTGCATTATCCTGCCCTCTGCTAGATAAAGGAAGAGGATTTCCAAGCCCTCAGCCCCATGAAGAATGTACATCTCCATGTGGAAAATATATTCTTGTGTCCTTCAACAGGGTACAGGGTAGATCCCCATGCCCTCCCACCTGGTGAGGGTATTAGAATAATGTATGCTCCACCAAATTAGCAGAGCTAATCCCTGCACCCTCCATCTAAGGATTTCCCATTACAGATTATTCTGGTTCAACCCCTGAAGTCTAAAACTGAAGAAGACATGATATATATGTGAATATAGATATGAAATGAATATATAGGAATACAGATATGAATATATAAATATGAATGCATATATGGATATATATGAATATGTATGTGAATATGAATATACATGTAAGCATACATATGAATGTGTATATGACTACATGTATGAATATGAATATGAATGTATATGATAAGAATATGAATATAATATATGACTATATATGTATATGACTATGTTCATATATGCTTATATATGAATATATGTGAATGTGGATATGGATATGGACTAAATATATATTAATATACACAAATATATGAATATGTGTATTAATATAAATATGAATACATATGAACGAGAAGTGTGAATATATATGAATGTGAATATAATTATATGTGGTCGTACATATAAATACATGAGTACAAATATATGTGAATATGAATATGAACACATATATGAATAAATACAATATATACATATATATGTATGCATATATAGGTGAATATAAATATAATTTAGAATCCAGTGCCATCTGCTCAGTATGGGGAAAAGATCAAATTGCTCTCTACTTAATGATGGGAGTAGGTCTTCATGCCCACTGCCACATGAAGGGAGTAGGTCCCAGTAAGTACGTCCTTATGTCCATCTTCCTGTGACGGGGCATAGATCCCCATGACCTCCACCTGGTGATGGGAGTAGAACCATGTATCCTTGTTAATACATATACCTTCCATTGAATGAGTTCCCATTCCAGAGCCTTCCAGTTCAAGTCCCAAAGTAAAATCCCAAGTAAAAATTGTTTTATATATATAAAAAACTGTTATTATATATATATACTGTATAATATATATAAATGTATAACATTCATATATATGCTTGCATATACATTCCCATATATATTCATGGGAATGTATATGTGAACATATATATGAATATTTATATATATATATGACTATATATTTTTAAGTTCCCTGCACTCAACATAGGAATGGATCACTGTGCCCTCTACTAGATAAAAGGAGTAGATCTCCACACTCTGCCTTGTGAAGAGAAGAAGTCCTTATGTGAGGAATAGGTCCTTATGTCCTCTCTTGCTCTGAAGGGAGTAGATCTCCATGCCTTACACCTGGTGAGGGGGGTAGAACCATGATCCACTTGATCAGGGGCCTTAATCCCTGTACCCTCCATCTGATGAGTTCTCATTCCAGATTATTCCAGTTCAACCCCCAAAGTATAAAATTGGAGAAGACATGAATACAGATATGAATATATATTAATATAAAAATATATGTGAGTACACATATTAATATGTAAATAAACATACATGAATATGAATGTATATGAATATGAATGTGAATATTAATATATATGAATATGAATATATGGTTATATATGTGAATATATTAATATGAATGTGTATATGAATATGTATATGAATGAGTATATAGGTATTTATATCAATATGTATATACATATGAATTTAAATATGAGTATACATATGAATTATACATATCAATATGAATATCAATACACATAGCTATATATACATATGTACATGAATACATATTTCTTTTTTAACAATACTTATTTTCTTTTTAATAAAATACTGCTCAATTTCTTCCCTCAACAAGCCTTAGCTATAGATTACTCAGTCTGGAGAGACCTCCAAAGTTTTCCCTTTTGTCCATTCCAGATCTCTACTATGTACACAAATGGAAATTCTTTTATGAAGAAGGGAAAGCAAAGCTGGTATGCCGTGGTAACTTTATATGACACCTTAGGGGCACGATCTCTGCCCCCAGGTACAGCTGCACAACTTGTGGAGTTAATAGTCCTAACTAGAGCACTTGAGTTAGGAAGAACCCAAAAAGTCAATATCTATGCTGATTCTAAGTATGCTTACTTAATCCTGCATGCATATGAAGCAATCTAGTGGGAAAGGGGATTTCAAACAGCTGGAGGTACTTCTATAAAGAACTATGAGCAAATCTTAAAATTATTGGAAGCTGTCCATTTACCTAAAGATGTGGCAGTAATTCACTGCCAGGGACACTAAAGAGAATAGGTGAATATCAAAAGGAAATAGGGAGATCACAAAGATACCTTCCAGTGAAAAAATGTTTCTTTTTTTTCTATTGCTATTAACCCAAATTCTTATGAATGTCTTCATTGCTAGTTAATGTAAGAATTGAAAATGTTCCATAGTCTATTACCTGAGAGGGATTAATTAAGGAAAAGTTAGCTTTAGGCTTTGAATAATTCCATAAGTTTTAGAGTTATTTATGAAACTAAATTCTTCACTTGCTTTACTATATAAATGGAAAGAATATAAAGTGCAATATGCAGGAATCTCTTATGGCTATTGATATATTATATAATACTATTAATATTATAAACACAATAGAAAATAATCAACCTCCCATCTTATTGCTATATATACGATTGAACTGTGTTCATATTTTCTTTTACATAAACATCTACTACTGGAACTCACAAAATTCCTTATTTTTTAATTATTTTTTTTTTATTTTTTACAGACTACATTTTGATTCATTGTACACAAATGGGGTACAAGTTTTTGTTTCTATGGGTGTGCATGATGTAAATTCATACCATTCATGTAATCATACATGTACATAGGGTAATGATGTCTGTCTCATTCCACCATCTTTCATACCCCACCTCCCTCTCATCACCCATTCTTAACATCCTTATATTGTAGCTTAACAGTGTTTCAAAATAGATGTTAAATTAAATTTTTGCTAATATTGTATATGTAGTGACACAAAAGGAACACTAATGCCATATTGTAGAATCTGGTCCAAGACTCTTTCTATAATAAATACATGGCCTTATCTCCTCATGAATTAAGAAAATACAATTGTGATATTCAAAATTAAAATGAAAAAAAGTATGAATTCAATAAATCCAGTGGATTAGGATTAAAACTCAATGAATGTAAATTCAAAAGAGAAAAACCTTGCTGAATATTGAATGAGCATAGAAGTTTGCTTTGGCTATCTTGGTACGTGTCCTTGTACATCCTTCTTTCTGCCATGGCTGTCCTGGCCCTTGAATCCAGAGTGGTCTGGCTAAACAGAATGGCAGAGTGGGTGGACACTGACATTTGTCGTTATGTCTGAAAATTTTTCTAATACTTTAAAAAAATGGAATCCTCTCACACCTGTGAGTTAAGAATTGCTTCTGTTCTAGGAAATACATATCTGTGTAACTGTACTCAGTGGGTATTATTCTAATGGAAAGTAATAATTTAAACAATAACTAATGTTATTGAGCATTATTATGTGGCAGATTCTATGCTAAGTACCTTATTATATATTGTCTAAAAACAATGAGTTCCAGTATGTTAGTCATGACAGATACCTTATTGGGTTGGTTGAGGCTTTCCCCTCCCAAACTGAACAAGTAGGTGAAATGGTAAAAGTCTTTCTACAAGAAATTATTCCTAGATTTGGATTGACCCACAGCCTACAAGAAAGTGACAATGGAGCACCAAGGCAGCTACAACTCAGGGCATATCAAAAGCCTTAGGCATATAATATCATCTTCATTGTGCCTGAAGACCTCAGTCTTTGGAGAAGGTCAAAAAGGCCTAATAATATTCTAAAGAGGCATTTGAGGAAACTCACTCAACAAACTTACTACCCTTGGTGGAAAATGCTTCCTCTAGCCTTGCTGAGAATCAGAAACACCCCACCTGAGGAGCATTAGGACCTAGTCCATTCAAGTTTTATATGAAAAGTTGTTATGGTTTAGATGTGAGCCTGATGGGATTAACTGAGTAGTAACTGAAAGAGGGGTAGGGTGTGGCTGTAGGAGGTGGATCCCTGGGGGCATGACTTGGGGTATATATTTTGTATCTGGAGTGTGGAGTCTCTCTCTGCCTTCCTGATCATCATGAGAGCCACTTCCCTTCACACACTCTTCTGCCATGATGTTCTGCCTCACCTCACACCCTGAGGAATAGAACTGGCCATCTTTAACTGAGACCCTTTGAAACCACGAGCCCTCAAATAAACTTTTCCTCCTCTAAAATTGGTCTTGTCAGGTCTTTAACCACAGTAGTGAAAAATTGACTAAAACAGAGGCCTTTCTTAAAAAACGATACATTTAAAAATAAAGAAACTGCTGAATTGGTATCTCATATTACAAAGCTACCCAAATTCCAAACTGAAATATGTAAATATCCTACACATAAACCACTTATTTTTCACTGTTATATATATATATAAACCTGGTGGCTTAATAAATGATCCAAACCATACCCTCAAATTCCCCTAATCTAGACCCTATCTGAAAGGGACTTTTTAATGTGATTTTATCTATTGCCTCTACAGTAAGATACTTGGGCAAGAAAATTGGATCCACCACTCCAGAGTTAAGGAATGAATATGCAACTCTAAAACTGCACTAGATGACTTCAAACCTCCACTAGAAAAATCTCCTCCATACACCTGTGAACCAATAGAGAATCTTAAGTTCCTGTTTAAATGAGCTGGAAGCCATTCAACTACAGATGGCAATGGAGATGACTCTACCCATGAACATTGCAAATGGTTTCTACCATGGACCCCTTCATTGATCTTATTGTCCCTGATGGGAAACCCAAACACCTCATCACCCCTTCTCAGCTTGAAGAAGCTCAAGTGATCATCAGTCTATTTCCCTTATAGCAGTAAGGGTTTCCTTATCAGAGGGGGAATGAGATGGAAAAGGCTAGGCAGTGGAGAGTAGGGAAGAGACAGTAAAGGTTGACAAGAGGGAAAACATGAGAACAGACATTTTTAACATGTGTCAAACATGTTATAAGACAGTTTTCTATTTCTCAGAAGGAGCATACATCTCCATTTTGCCAAAAGTGACTGCATAATCCATAATCAGGCCTGCACCTGCTGAGGGACAACAGAAATATCAAAAACCAATAAGAGGAGCATGTCAACATCTCCTTATGTGTTTTTAAAAGGAGCACTGTAAGACTTGAATGCACTTTTGCCCTTCCAGGTGCATTGCCCCAGGAGTTTTAAATCTTTCTCTCACTTTGTTTTTAAATAAAATTCCTACTCACATGCTTACCTCAGTGCATTCCCAGTGTTCATTATTCAACTCCACAGAACATGAACCAATCCCATCTCCTGTTGATAGCATAGATCCCCATGTCCTTCATGTTGTGAGGGGAGTAGATCCCCATGCCCTCTACCTGGTAAGGGGAGCATAATCATGTATCCTCCAACTTATCAGTGGAGGTAATCCTGTACCCTCCATCTGACGAGTTCCCAGTCCAGAACATTCCAGTTTAACCCCCAAAGTAAAACCTGGAATGAATAAATATATACATGAATATATATGTGAAAATATGTGTTGATATACATGTGACTATATATAAACATATATGGAAATTTACATATGATTATATAGTTCTAGTTTCCTTGCATTCAGCCTGGGAATGGATCACTGTGCCCTCTGCTAAATGAGAGGAGTAGATCTCCACATCTTCCGCCCCATGAAGGGAGTAGGTCTCCATATGGGGAATAGGTCCATCTGTCCTTCACCCCATTAGGGGAGTAGATCCCCATGCCTTCCACCTAATGATGGGAATAGAACCATGTATCCTCCATGTATCAGAGAAGTTAGTCCCTGTAGCCTCCATCTGATGAGTTCCTATTGCAGATTATTCCAGTTCATCCCCTGAAGTATGAAATTGGAGAAGACATGATCATATATAAATATGTATGAATGCATATATGAATATATATGGATATACATGTGACTATGAATCCACATATGAATATGAATGTATATGTACCAGAATAACAATATAAATATATATGAATATGTATATTGTAATGGTTAATTTGAATTACCAACTTGATTGGATTGAGAGATATCAATGATTAAGAGGCTTCTGGATATGTCAATGAGGATGTGTCTAGGAATGATTTGCATATGAAGTTGCAAACTGAAGTGGAGACCCTCTGTAAGCCTGAGCAGCACCATCAATAGGATGGTGGCTTGGATGGAATAAAAGTTGGAAGAACAAGGAGGAAGCAGTAGAGGCAAGCTCCATTCTTCTTGAACATGTTCTTGATTGCTGTTGCAATCTCCTGATATCAGACTTTCACTCCTTCACTCTTCCAAAGTAGATTCTGCCAGTGATTCTCCAGTTCTTCCTTCTTGGACGAGGGTAGCCCCAATTATCCCTCTTGTTCTGGGCTTCAGCCTCTTGGACTGTGCAGATACTGGTTCCTCCAGCTCTCCAGCCTGCAGATGGCCATTGTGGACTATACAGTTTCTGGTTGTAAAAGCCAATCTAATAAATTCCCTTTTTATAATCATACTTCCTGTTGACTATGTTCCTCTAGAGAACCCTGACTAATACATATATATGAATATACACATGAATGTATATATGTATATAAATATGTATACTCATATACATATGAATACCTATGAACATAAATATAATAGGAATATTAATATGAATGCACACAAATATATAAATGAACATAAATATACATATAAATATGTATGAATATACATGAATATCAATATGTGTATAAATATGAATATGTATGAAGGGATATGAAGATGAATACATATGAATATATATACAAATACATATAAATATATGTTAATAAATCCCAGTGCCTTGCACTCAGTATGCAGAGTATGCAGAATGGATCACCTTGTCCTCCACTAGATGGTGGGAATAGGTCTCTACACTCACCACCCTTTGGAGGGAGTAGGTCCCCCATGTGCGAAGGAGATCCCTGTGTCATTCACAATGCAAGAGGAGTGGATCCCCATGCCCTCCTCCTAGTGAGGGGAGAAGAACTGTGTATCCTCCACCTAATCAGGGAATACCTATACCCTCCATCTGATGAGTTCCCATTCTAGATTATTCCAGTTCAACCCTGAAACAAAACAGAAGACATAGATATAAAAATAATAACTATATACAAATACATGAATATGTATATGATATGCAAATTGATGTATATACATATGCACATGAATAAGACTATGTATGTGAATATGCATATGAATTTGGGTACTGTTATGGTTTGGATGTGAAAAGTCCTCCAAATCTCATGCGTGAGACAATGCAAGAAGGTTTAGAGGAGAAATGATTGGGTTATGAGAGTCTTAACCCAGTTAGCTGATTAATCCCCTGATGGGATTAACTGAGTGGTAACTGAAGGTGGGTAGGTTGTGGCTGGAGGAGGTGGATCCCTGGGGGCATGACTTTGGGGCATATATTTTGTATTTGGAGAGTGGAGTCTACCTCTCTTTGCTTCCAGATCATCATTTGAGTCACTTTACCATACTCTTCTGCCATGATGTTCTGCCTCATCTTGAGATTCGGGAATGGAGCCAGCTGCCTATGGACTGAGACCTCTGAAACCATGCATCCCCAAATAAAATTTTCTTCCTCGAAAATCTTTATTCTCAGGTCTTACAGTCATAGCAACAAAAAAGCTGACTAAAACAGGAATACATATAAATATGAATAGGAATATCAATATGAATATGTCTATGGTAATATATATAAATATGTATGAATGAGTATATTAATATGTATATGAATATGGATATGGATACAAATATCAATAGGTGTTTACATATGAATAAGAATGTTAATGTGATCATGGATATGAATGAATGCAATGAATATACATGAATGTATATTAATATGAATACATGGATAAGAATATATGTGAATATTTTTAAAATATGGATATATGAAATATGAATATGAATATAATGAGGATGAACATATGTGAATGAATATGAATGAGTATATATGAATATATACAAATATATGTATGAGTAGATATATGATCATAAATATGATTTAGATCCCAGTGTCTTCCATTCAGTATGGGGAATGGATTACCTTGCCCTTTCTAGATGTTGAGTGTAGATTCCACACCCTCTGCCCCATGAAGGGAGCAGGTCTCTGTGTGATGAATAGGTCCTTGTGTTCTTTATCCCATGAAAGGAGGAGATCCTCATGCGTTGCCCCGGTGAGGGGATTAGAACCATGTATTCTCCATTGATCAAGGGAGTTAATCCCTGTACCCTCCATCTGATGAGCTCCTATTTCATATATTCCACTTTAACCCCCAAAATACAAAACTGGAGAAGGCATAAATACATATGAATACACAGAGATATGTATATGAATGTAAATATGAATATGAATATTATATATAAGAATGTCAACATATATGAATATTAGTATGTATATATACATGAATGTACATATATATGTAAATGAATAAGGTATACTGATATGTATATTGATATGTATACCATATGGATACGCACATGATTATACATATAACTATGAATATTTTATATGAATATAAAAATGAATATGAATACACATATAAATATTGATATGAATATATATGAATTTGAATATATATGTATATACATATAAATATATGTGAATCTGTACATTAATATGAGTATATGTGACTATGAATATGAGTATATATGAGTATGAATATATATGAATATATGAATGAGTATGACTATGAACAAATATGAAAATGAATTAGACCCCAGTGCCTTGAGCTCAGTATAGGGAATGCATCACCTTACCCTTCACTAGATAATAGGCATAGAACACCATGCCTACTGCCTGTGAAGGGAGCAGGTCCCATGTGCAGAGTAGGTCCCAATGTCCTTCACCTTGTGAGGGTAGTAGATTCCCATGTCTCCACCTGACAAGGGGATTAGAACAATGTACCTCCACCTGATTGGGAAAGTTATTTCCTGTACCCTCCATCTGATGGGTTCCCAATTCAGAACATTGTGGTTCAGGCCCTGAAGTCTAAACTGGAATGGGGGTGTATACAAATATATATAAAAATATATATGAAATATATAAATATATGTGACTATAGTTATACATGTATGAATATGTACATGAATATATGTACATAATGTATACATCAATATATAGAAATATATATTAATATATATGCATATACTGGTATCTAAGTCATATATTTTATAAGTATATGCATATATATTTATATGTATATTATATGCATATTCACATATATTAATATAATATTCATAAAAATATTCATATGTATTTAATGTATATTTCTATGTATATTTATATATATTCACTATATACATTCACATATATGCTAATTCACATGTATATTCACATATATGAATATATGAATACATACAAATATACATGTGAATATGTATTTGAATGTATATGAATTTTTATGAACATTCATATTTAGATATGAATATATGAGTAAACATGAATATGTATGAATGTGTATTTAAATATACAGATAAATATATGTGAATTTGATCCCAGTATTTTCCTCTCAGTATGGGGAATGCACCATTGTGCCCTCTACTAGATGATGGGAGTAGATCTCTATACCCTCTGCCCCATGAGGGAAGTAGGTCCCCATGCCCTGCATGCACTCGGTGAGGGGAAGAGAACCATATATCCTCCATCTTATCAGGGGAGTGAATCCCTGTACCTACCATCTGATGAGTTCCCATTGCAGAATATGTCAGATCAAATCCTGAAATACTAAACTGGAGAAGACATGAATATATGTGTGAATATGTATATTAATATATATATGAATTTATATATGACTAGATGACATATATGAGATAGATGCATATGAATATATATTTTGTATATATATAAATACGATGATAAATTCTAAAATTCATATGGAAACACAAAGAATTCTAAGTAACCAAAGCAACCTTGAGCAAAATAGGCAATACATTAGGTTTTAAATGCCTGGTTTCAAACCATACTACTAGAGTCTAGTCACAAAAGCAGAAAACCAGACATGTAGACCAATGGAAAAAATAGAGGACCCAGAGATAAACTGATGCATTAACATCCAACTGATTCTCAACAAAGTGCCAAAAGCATACATTGGAAAAAGACTGCCTCTTCAACAAATGGTGCTGGGAAAGTTGGATATCAATATGTAGATAATTGAAACTATTGAGACTAGACCCCCTATCTTTATCCCTGTATCAAAATCAACTCAAAATCTATGAAAAACCTTTATATAAGACCTGGAACTTTGAAAATACTAAAAGAAAACATAGGGGAAACAGGCAACATTTCCTGGATAAGACACCAATAGATCAGGAAATAAACACAAGAATTCATAAATGAGATTTCATTAAATTAAAAATCGTCTGCACAACTGAGGAAACAATCAACACGGGGAGGAGAAAACCTAAAGAATGGGAAAAATCTTTACTAGCCATTCCACTTATAGAGGATTAATATCCAGAATATATAAAAAATTTCAAAAAACAACAAAAGAACAAGTAATCTATTTTTAAGAATGAGCGCATGATCTGAACACTTACCAAAAGAAGTACAAGTGTCCAGTGAGTACTTAAAAAGTGCCCAATATCTTCAGCTATCAGGGAAATGTATATCAAAATTACATTGAGATTCTATCTCACCCCAGTCAGAATGGATATTCTTAAAAAAAAATGCTAGTGAGATGTGGAGAAAAAGGAACCCTCATATACTGTTGGTGGGAATGTGAATTAATACAACCACTATGAAAAACATAAAAATATAACTACCATATGATCCAGATATACTACTCCTTTGTGTGTATATATATATATATATATATATATATGAAAGATATTAAGTCAGCATATAAAAGAGTTATCTGCATTCCCATATTTATTGTGGCACTAGTCGCAACAAGATATGGAATCAGCTCAGGTCCCTCTCAAGAGGTGAATGGATAAAGAAAAATATGGTATATATATACACAATGGAGTATTATTAATCACAGAGAATAATGAAATCCTGTTTTGCTTTTTTTGTTGTTTGTTTTGTAAGAAAGGATGGAACTGACGACATCGTGTTGAGTGAAATAAGTCAGAGACAGAAAGACAAGTATCACATGCTTTTTTCCCATACATGTGAACTAAAAAAGAAAAAGAAAAAGAATAACCTGAAAGTAGAAGAGGGATTACTAGAAACTGTGATGGGAACCAGGGGGAGAGGGAGAGAGAGGAAGAGGGGAGAGTGTAGAATATAAGGTAAACAAGAACAGTGCATGATATATGCATGCATGGAAATTTCACAGTGAATCCCATTAATCTGTACAATTAATGTATGTTAACAACTGCGATTTTAAATAATCCTAAACATTTGACTTGGATCCTCTTAAGTCAAATTAGCCCAAATCCTCCACCTTTGATATTTGATTGAATTTGATATCTGTTCAAATTTCTTATCACTTATCATCCCCCAGGTGATATCTGATTCCCTTGGCCTGCTTTCAGAAATAACCCATCAGGTCAATATAGCCAGAATCTCCTTTTACTCCAGATGCTTCTGCTTAATGTTTAGTAATTTTCAATCAACCAATCACCCAACTGTGTTCCTTGGCTATAAATTCCTACTTTCCTTGTTGTATTCAGAGTTGAGCTCAATCTCTCTTCTCTCACTACAGTAGTCCATCCTAGTAATTCCTGTGTCTATTGGGGTAGTCCTGAATAAAGTCAGCCTCATCATATTTTAAAAAGTACCACAAATGACTTTTTCCTTATCAAGTATCTGTTCAATTACTTTACACAATATTGATTTTGCTCAATATATTCTGAATATAAATCCTGCTCACATTTTTATTTACAAGTATGTTTCCTAGTTGTTGGTTTTTTTTTTTTTTTTTTCCTTTTGCAGTAGTAAGGATTGAACCCAGGGGTTCTCTACCACTGTGCTAAATTCTCAGCCTTTTTCACTTTTTATTTTGAGACAAGGTTTCACTAAATTGTCCACTTTTGCCTTCAACTTGTGATCCTCCTGACTCAGCCTCCCCAAATAATTGGGATTACAAGAGTATGCCACTGTGCCTGGCCTTAACAGGATCTTTTAAAAAGCAGACATTCTTAATTTTGATAAAGTTTAATTAACCAGTTTTCTCTTATATTGGTATTGTTTCTAAGAAATCTGCCTAGCCTGGGATCACAACTAGGAAAATACAAAAAACTATGTTTTCTTTCATTACCTTCTTTTTGAAGGGTATATAGAATTCCAAAGTGGAGTTTTATTTATTTATTTCCAGTATTTTAAAGGTATTGTTCCATGATATTGTGGCAGCCTTTATTTCTTGGAAGAAGTCAATTATTATTTGTTTTGTTTCTCCCTTATATCTCTACTTAGACTTTACCGTCCTGTCCTGCATTCTGAAAAGTGCCTCCAGACAGAAAGTTAGGTTGAAAAATGGCTTGCCTCATGTGTTTCCCTTAAGTATCATATTTTTGAGCTTTTCTCAGTGCCTAGAAACAGCGTCTTGACTAATCTGTCCAGTGTTACAGTAGTTAATAATTAGACTGTAAGTCTGATACCTATTTCTTCATCATTCTAGTACATCTACTCATCTTTCCACTTTTATTTCTCCCATCTCCATATGAACCTGTCAATTATATTTTTAGATACCTTCTATGAGAATATTTATTATTAGAGACACATTTTCAATTCTTAAGTTTATAATTTTGTAAGCTTATATGGAAAGAGAAAATAAAGGTACAGAAATTATTTAAGGGGGGTTATGGAAGAATAGAGTTACTTTAGATAGAGGAGAGTGAAGGAAGGGGAAGGGGTATGGGGTAGGAAGGATAGTAGAGTGAAATAGACATTATTACCTCATGTACATGTATGACTGCATGACTGATGTGATCCTACAACATGTACAATCAGAACAATAAGAAATTACACTCCATTTATATATAATCTATCAAAATGTATAAATGCATTCTACCTGTCTTACACAAAAAACTAGAACAAATAAAATAAAATAATTTTTTAAAAAAGTTTCTGCAAATTATTGTTGCATCTCCAATATATCAAGATTTCCAAAGACATGGATTGATGAACTCCATAATTAATACATAATTTCAACCTCATTGCTGCTCAGCATTACCTTCTTTTATTCCCAATTGAAACCTTCATTCATTTCCCACAATAAAAATTCCAAAATTTTATCTCTCTCTAATGTTGACAGAATGAAGGGGATTAATCTTCTTGATATAAACCCAGGAGTAATTTCATTGAACATCTCCATAGCTATCTTCTCTTGGGCAAATTCAACCCCAATGTGTATATTCAGTTCTACACAAAACCAATCCATCAGGACCATTCTTCACTTCATTACTGCCACCAGAAAAAATGTTTATTTGCCATTACGTTGAAGTGCTGTTGAAAAGAGTTCCAGGAATGGCTGATACTTGTCTTCCTTCTGCTTTACGTTATGAATAACTGCACTTGGAAATAAGTTTTGAACACCTGCTTGACCTTAGTAACAAAGATTTCACAGGAATTATCGCTGGTATTTATGGATTTAATCATTCCAAGGGAGTCATTAGCAAACTAGTTTGTTCCAGGTCATGTGCTGTACACAAGGGGGCAAGTACAAACGTGCATTAAGTCTTCATTTTTTTATCCATGAGGAGTACACAGATTAGCCTGAGGAAAAGATACATCAATTATGTGAATATATTGAATTATAATGCAACAGTTTGTGCCTGTGTTTGCATGTGCTTGTGTTTGTGGTGTGTGTGTGTGTGTGTGTGTGTGTGTGTGTGTGTGTGTGTGTGAGAGACAAAGAGAAAGAGAGAGAAACAAAGAGAGATAGGAACTAGATCTCTATATTGGTGGTAAAGCTAACAGGTCTTTTGGTTTAAAAAGTGTGCAAGAGACCTCAACTCACTTAACTCAGGAAAAACTGCGGGCAGGATACAAACCTTGACAAAATCTCTTAAGGTCAACAATTTAGCCTATAATATTGATTGGGACAGTTGCCTGGTGGTTCGGGAGCCAAAGGCTATGAATCACTTTTCCAGCTGGATGCAGTCTGAAGTTTGACATGTGAGCTCTTCTATCTCATGGCAATCAGTGATTGATGGAAACTGCCTGACCTACACTCAGATTTGGCCAAATACAAACAGACCAACAACATGGTGCAGATGGTGCCATATGCCAAGGAATATGCAATTGGGAGTGAGATTGGTAAAGCAGCCTGAGTTGAAGTTGGCAGGTGCTTTGTCAAACAAACCTGGGCTTAAGACCAGAATATCCATGGCAAGGGCAGTAGTCAGGCAATAAGGCAAGGTTTGAGGCAGAAACACCAGCAGGTTTTAAATGGGGGGTGCCTTACTGATTGTGACAGTGAGAGAGGCTGGAGGCCTGATGTGTCAGCAGCAAAGGGAAGGACAGTCATGTTGTTGAAAAAACTGATACAATATTGTCAGCATCAAAGCCAGTATTTTGTAGCTTGTAAAAACGATCATGTCCACAGGGACACTTCTAATCCCCACAGCTATGTTGCACTTTTAATGTAAGCAGGCATTCTATTCTCAGAAGCTTCTCTTTCTAGAGAAAAGACAAATTGTATAAAAGTTTCAACTTGGTTTTCAGAAGGGTGACCAAATGCTATGACAGAAAGACACACTTTTTAAAATATAGATTGTATCATAATTTTGGGTGCTTAAAGGAAAGCACTTAGTTTCTCAAATTACTTCACAAAGTAATTTCTGGAAAGAAAATCCTTGCAGGCACCAAGTGCACTCAGAGAGCTCTTAAAGTACTTCACAATCATTTTGAAGCTCTTTATTAAGCTCATCACACTCAGAATCCTCAGATAAAATCCTCAGATAATTTTGAATTATTTGTGAAGGTTGGGCAGATTGCTTCAGTTGATTCTTTTAAAGTTATCCTCTCTTCTCCACTACATTAATGGTCCTATTGACAAAGACTTCATTGCCCACAATGTTTGTGAATTATTTGTTTTAAGTGAAATATTTTTGCTAAAGTTCTTTCCTAGACTACATGAACTTCTCAAACATGGGAGCAAGGCCATTTGGTATCTCTCTAAGCTTTGATGTCATTTATTGGTAATATGAGGATATTGTGTGAAAAAAATAAAAATCTGTTCTAATAATACAGTATTATACATGAAGAAATCATGAACAAGTGGTTGTAAACATGTTTATTGTACCATAATGTAAAAAATGATGTTTAGAAAAAAAACCAAAGATCCAAAAATGAATACATTGAATGTGGTAAGGCAGTTGAGTGAACTATAATGTTACTACACACAGCCACATCATCAAGGGCTTTAATGATATGTGCAAGTGTTTATAACATTATTTTTATAAATCAGTAAAAATATTACATACAGAGCATCATCTTAACTTTCACAACTCCATTCATTTACATGCAAATGCCATAATTTTATTCTTCTTTATGGTTGAGTAATATTCCACAGTTTTTTATCCATTCATCTATTGAAGGGCATCTAGATTGGTTCCACAGTTTAGCTATTGTGAATTGAGCTGCTATAAACATTGAAGTGACTATGTCACTGTACTATGCTGATTTTAAAAACTTTGGGTATAGGCCAAGGAGTGGGATAGCTGGGTCAAATAGTGGTTTTATTCCAAGTTTTCTAAGGAATCTCCATCCTGCTTTCCAGAGTGGTTGTACCAATTTGCAGTCCCACCAGCAATGTGTGAGTGTACCTTTTTCCCTACATCCTCGCCAACAATTTTTGCTCCTTGTATTCTCGATAATTGCCATTCTGATTGAAATGAGATGAAATCTTAGAGTAGTTTTGATTTGCATTTTTCTAATTACTAGAGATGTTGAACATTTTTTCATATATTTGTTGCTTGATTGTATTTCTTCCTGTGAAATGTCTGCTCAGTTCCCTAGCCCATTTATTGATTGGGTTATTTGTATTTTTGGTGTTAAGTTTTTAGAGTACTTTATAATTTGTGGAGATTAGTGCTCTGTCTAAACTGTATGTGGTAAAGATTTTCTCCCATTCCGTAGACTCTCTCTTTGCATTATTGATTAGTTTTATTTGCTGAGAAAAAGCATTTTGGTTTGGATCCATCCCATTTATTGATTCTTGATTTTAATTCTTGTGCTTTAGGAGTCTTGTTAAGAAAGTCTGGTCCTATGCCAACATGATGAAGACTTGGACCTACTTTTTCTTCTATTTAGTGCAGGGTCTCAGGTCTAATTCCTAGGTCCTTGATCCATTTTGAGTTGAGTTTTGTGGCGGGTGAGAAATAGGGGTTTAATTTCATTTTGCTGTGTAGGGATTTCCAGTTTTCCCAGCACCATTTGTTGAAGAGGCTATCTTTTCTCCATTGTGTTTTTGGCACCTTTGTCTAGTATGAGGTAACTGTATTTATGTGAGTTTGTCTCTGTGTCTTCTATTCTGCACCATTGGTCTACCTGTCTATTTTGGAGCCAGTACCATGCTGTTTTGTTACTATTGCTCTGTAGTATAATTTAAGGTCTGGTATTGTGATGCCTCCCGCTTTATTCTTCTTGCTGAGGATTGCTTTGCCTATTCTGGGTCTCTTATTTTTCCAAATGAATTTTCATGATTGCTTTCTCCATTTCTATGAGAAATATCACACAATTTTAATTGGAATTGCATTGAATCTGTATAGCACTTTTGGTAGAATGGCCATTTTGACAATATTAATTCTGCCTATCCAAGAACGTGGGAGATCTTTCCATCTTCTAAGGTTTTCTTTAATTTCTTTATTTAGCATTCTGTAGCTTTCATCGTAATGGTCTTTCACTATTACAGTTAGATTGATTCTCAAGTGTTTTATTTTTATTGAGGCTATTGTGAATAGAGCTGTTTTTCTAATTTCTCTTTCAAAGGATTCATCATTTATGAATTGAAATGCATCACATTCATGAGTGCTGATTTTATATCCTGCTACTTTGCTGAATTCATTTATTAGTTCTAGAAATTTTCTGGTGAAATGTTTTGGATTCTCTAAATATTGAATAATGTCATTGGCAAATAGTGATAGTTTGAGTTCTTCTTTTCTTATTCATATCCCTTTAATCTCTTTGATCTAATTGCTCTGGCTAGAAATTCAAGGACAATGTTGAATAGAAGTGATGAAAGAGGGCATCCCTGCCTTGTTCTGATTTTTAGAGGGAATGTTTTCAGTTTTTCTCCATTAAGAATGATGTTGGCCATGGGCTTAGCATAGATAAACTTTACAATGTTGAGGTGTATTCCTACTACTCCTATTTTTCTAGTGTTTTGAGCATGAAGGGATGCTGTATTTTATCAAATGCTTTTTCTGCATCTATTGAAATAATCACATAATTCTTAACTTTAAGTCTATTGATGTGATGAATTACATTTATTGATTTCCATATGTTGAACCAAACTTGCATCCCTGGGATGACCCCCACTTGATCATGGTGCACTCCTTTCTAATACGTTTTTTATGTGATTTGCCAGAATTTTGTTAAGATTTTTTGTATCTATTTTCATCAGGGGCATTGCTCTGAAGTTTTCTTTTTTTGATTTGTCTTTGTCAGGGTGATACTAGCTTCATAGAATGAATTTGGAAGGGTTCCCTCCTTTTCTATTTCATGGAATACTTTAAGGCACATTGGTATTAATTGTTCTTTGAAGATCTTGTAGAACTTAAGTTGAGAATCCATCTTGTCTGGGGCTTTTCTTGGTTGGTAGGCTTTTGATGGCATCTTCTATTTCATTGCTTGAAATTGATGTCTTTAAATTGTGTATGTCCTCCTGGTTCAGTTTGGGTGGATCATATGACTCTAGAAATTTTCTTATGCCTTTGAGATTTTCTATTTTGTTGGAGTACAGATTTTCAAAATACCTTCTAATTATGTTTTGTATTTCAATGTTATCCATCGTGATATTTCCTTTTTTAAATTTTAGTAATTTGAGTTTTCTCTCTCCTTCATTAGTATGAATAATAGTATATCAATTTTGTTTATTTTTTCAAAGAACCAACTTTTTGCTTTGTCAATTTTTTGAATTATTTCTTTTGTTTCAATTTTTTTGATTTCAGCTCTGATTTTAATTATTTCCTATCTTCTACTACTTTTGGTGTTGATCTGTTGTTCTTTTTCTAGGGCTCTGAGATGTAATGTTAGGTCATTTTTTTGTTGACTTTTTATTCTTTTAATTAATGAGCTCAATGCAATGAGCTTTCCTCTTAGTACTGCTTTCAACCAGAGATTTTGATATGTTTTATCATCAATCTAATTTACCTCTAAAATTTTTTTTTATCACATCCCTGATATCTTCTGCTATCCATGCATCATTCAATAGCATATTATTTAGTGTCCAGGTATGGAGTAGTTTCTACTTTTTAATCATTTATTTCTAATTTCATTCCATTATAATCTGATATGATGCATAGTAGTATCTATTTTTTGTATTGGCTAAGAATTGCTTTGTGGCATAACATGTGGTCTATTTTAGAGAAGGATCCATGTGCTGCTGAGAAAAAAAAGTGAATTCACTTGTTGATGGATGGAATATTCTATATATGTCTGTTAAGTCTAAATTATTGACTATGTTAATGAGTTCTTTTTTTTTCTTTTTTTTATTGTAAACAAATGGGATACATGTTGTTTGTCTGTTTGTACATGGGTTAAAGGCATACCATTTGTATAATCATAAATTTACATATGGTAATGTTGTTTGAATCATTCTATTATTTTTCCCTTCCCCCCACCCCTCCCACCCTTCTTTTCCCTCTCAACAGTCCTTTCTTCCTCCATTCTTGTCCCTCTCCCTAACTCTAACCCTAACCCTAACCCTAACCCTAACACTAACTCCCCCCACCCTCCCCCTTATGTGTCATCATCCACTTATCAGCGAGATCATTCGTCCTTTAGTTTTTTGAGATTGGCTTATCTCACTTAGCACGATGGTCTCCAATTTCATCCATTTGCCTGCAAATGCCATAATTTTATCGTTCTTTATGGCAGAGTAATATTCCATTGTATATATATACCACAGTTTCTTTATCCACTCATCAATTCAAGGACATCTAGGTTGGTTCCACAATCTGGCTATTGTGAATTGAGCAGCTATGAACATTGATGTGGTTGTATCTCTGTAGTATGCTGATTTTAAGTCCTTTGGGTATAGACCAAGGAGTGGGATAGCGGGGTCAAATGGTGGTTCCATTCCAAGTTTTCTAAGGAATCTCCACACTGCTTTCCAGAGTGGCTGCACTAATTTGCAGCCCCACCAGCAATGTATGAGTGTACCTTTCTCCCCACATCCTTGCCAACACCTGTTGCTTGTATTTTTGATAATCGCCTTTCTAATTGGGGTGAGATGGAATCTTAGGGTGGTTTTGATTTGCATTTCTCTTATTACTAGAGATGTTGAACATTTTTTCATATGTTTGTTGATTGCTTGTACATCTTCTTCTGTGAAGTGTCTGCTCATTTCCTTAGTCCATTTGTCGATTGGATTATTTGTATTCTTGGTGTAGAGTTTTTTGAGTTCTTTATAGATTCTGGAGATTAGTACTCTATCTGAAGTATGATTGGCAAAGATATTCTCCCACTCTGTAGGCTCTTTCTTCACATTAGTGATAGTTTCCTTTGCTGAGAGAAAGCTTTTTAGTTTGGATCTATCCCAGTTATTGATTCTTGCTTTTATTTCTTGTGCTATGGGAGTCCTGTTGAGGAAGTCTGGACCTAGGCCGACATGTTGAAGATTGGGACCTACTTTTTCTTCTATAATCTGCAGAGTCTCTGGTCTGATTCCAAGGTCCTTAATCCATTTTGAGTTGAGTTTTGTGCAGGGTGAGAGATATGGGTTTAGTTTCATTCTGTTGCATATGGATTTCCAATTCTCCCAGCACCATTTGTTGAAGAGGCTATCTTTTCTCCATTGTATATTTTTGGCACCTTTGTCTAGTATTAGAAAGTTGTATTTATTTGGGTTTGTGTCTGTGTCCTCTATTCTGTACCATTGATCTACCTCTCTATTTTGGTACCAATACCATGCCGTCTTTGTTACTATTGTTTTGTAATAAAGTTGAAGTTCGGGTATTGCGATACCCCCTGCTTCATTTTTCCTGCGAAGGATTGCTTTAGCTATTCTGGGTTTCTTATTCTTCCAGATGAATTTCATAATTGCTTGCTCTATTTCTGTAAGGTACATCATTGGGATTTTAATTGGAATTGCATTGAATCTGTATAGCACTTTTGGTAGTATGGCCATTTTGACAATATTAATTCGGCCTATCCAAGAACATGGGAGATCTTTCCATCTTCTAAGGTTTTCTTTAATTTCTTTCTTTAGTGTTCTGTAGTTCTCATTGTAGAGGTCTTTCACCTCTTTTGTGAGATTGATTCCCAAGTATTTTATTTTTTTCGATGCTATCGTGAATGGGGTAGTTTTCATAATTTCTCTTTCTGAAGATTCATCCCTTATGTATAAAAATGCATTGGATTTATGAGCATTGATCTTGTAACCTGCTACTATACTGAATTCACTTATGAGTTCTGAAAGTTTTCTGGTGGAATTTCCTGGTTCCTCTAAGTATATAATCATATCATCCGCAAATAGGGATAGTTTGAGTTCTTCTTTTCCTATTCGTATTCCTTTAATTTCCTTGGTCTGTCTAATTGCTCTGGCTAGAGTCTCAAGAACGATATTGAATAGGAGTGGTGAAAGAGGGCATCCCTGTCTTGTTCCAGTTTTTAGGGGGAATGCTTTTGGTTTTTCACCATTTAGAATGATATTAGCCATGGGCTTAGCATAGATGGCCTTTACAATGTTAAGGAATGTTCCCACTATCCCTATTTTTTCTAGTGTTTTGAGCATGAAGGGGTGCTGTATTTTATCAAATGCTTTTTCTGCATCTATTGAAATAATCATGTGATTCTTAACTTTAAGTCTATTGATATGGTGAATTACATTTATTGATTTCCAGATGTTGAACCAACCTTGCATCCCTGGGATAAAACCCACTTGATCATGGTGCACTATCTTTTTAATATATTTTTGTATGCGATTTGCTAAAATTTTATTGAGAATTTTTGCTCAATGTTCATTAATGATATCGGTCTGAAATTTTCTTTCCTCGATTTGTCTCTGTCTGGTTTGGGTATCAGGGTAATATTGGCTTCATAGAATGAGTTTGGGAGGGTTCCCTCCTCTTCTATTTTATGGAATACTTTGAGAAGTATTGGAATGAGCTCTTCTTTAAAGGTTTTGTAGAACTTGGCTGAGAACCCATCTGGTCCTGGACTTTTCTTTGTTGGTAGGCTTTTGATGACCTCTTCTACTTCATTACTTGAAATTTTTCTATTTAAATTGTGTATGTCCTCCTCGTTCAATTTAGGCAATTCATATGTCTCTAGAAACCTGTTGATGTGTTTGAAATTTTCTATTTTGTTGGAATATAGATTTTCAAAATAGCTTCTAATTATGTTTTGTATTTCAATCGTGTCTGTTGTGATATTTCCTTGTTCATTCCGAATTTTGGTGATTTGGGTTTTCTCTCGTCTTCTCTTTGTTAGAGTGGCTAAGGGTTTATCAATTTTGTTTATTTTTTTCAAGGAACCAACTATTTATTTTGTCATTTTTTTGTATTGTTTCTTTTGTTTCAGTTTCATTGATTTCAGCTCTGAGTTTAACTATTTCCTGTCTTCTACTACTTTTGGTGTTGGTCTGTTCTTCTTTTTCTAGGGCTTTGAGCTTTAGTGTTAGGTCATTTATTTGTTGAGTTTTACTTCTTTTATTAAATGCACTCCATGAAATAAATTTTCCTCTAAGTACTGCTTTCATAGTGTCCCAAAGATTTTGATATGATGTTTCTTTGTTCTCATTTACCTCTAAGAATTTTTTAATTTCCTTCCTAATATCTTCTGTTATCCATTCATCATATAATATCATATTGTTTAATCTCCAGGTGTTGGACTAGCTTCTGTTTTTTACTCTTTCATTTATTTCTAATTTCAATCCTTTATGATCTGATAGAATACAAGGTAGTGTCTCTATCTTCTTGTATTTGCTTACATTACCTTTGTGGCATAATATATGGTCTATTTTAGAGAAGGATCCATGTGCTGCTGAGAAGAAAGTGTATTCGCTCTTGGTTGGATGGTATATTCTATAAATATCTGTTCAGTCTAAATTATTGATTGTGTTATTGAGATCTATGGTTTCTTTGTTCAATTTTTGTTTGGAAGATCTGTCCAGTGGTGACAGAGGTGTGTTAAAATCACCTAGTATTATTGTGTTATAGTCTATTTGGTTTCTGAAATTGAGAAGGATTTGTTTGACATACATGGATGAGCCACTGTTTGGGGCATACATGTTTATGATTGTTATGTCTTGCTGATTTATGGTTCCCTTAAGTAATATGTAATGTCTTTCTTTGTCCCTTCTGACTAACTTTGACTTGAAGTCCACATTATCTGAAATGAGGATGGATACCCCAGCTTTTTTGCTGAGTCCATGTGCATGGTATGTTTTTCCCCATCCTTTCACCTTTAGTCTATGGGTATCTCTTTCTATGAGGTGAGTCTCTTGTAGGTAACATATTGTTGGATCTTTCTTTTTGATCCAATCTGCCAGTCTATGTCTTTTGATTGATGAGTTCAGGCCATTAATATTCAGGGTTATTATTGAGATATGATTAGTATTCCCGGTCATTTGGTTCATTTTATTTATTTATTTATTTATTTTGACACTACTTGGTTCTTCCTTTATTTGACAATTCCTTTAGGATAGTTCCTCCCATTGCCGATTTGCTTCTTTGTTTTTCATCTCTTCCTCGTGGAATATTTTGCTGAGAATGTTCTGTAATGCTGGCTTTCTTTTTGTAAATTCTTTTAGCATTTGTTTATCATGGAAGGATTTTATTTCATCAACAAATTTGAAGGTAAGTTTTGCTGGGTATAAGATTCTTGGTTGGCATCCGTTTTCTTTCAGGGCTTGAAAAATGTTGTTGCAGGCCCTTCTAGCTTTTAGGGTCTGGATTGAAAAATCTGCTGATATCCGTATTGGTTTCCCCCTGAATGTAATTTGATTCCTCTCTCTTGCGGCTTTTAAAATTCTGTCTTTATTTTGTATGTTAGGTATTTTCATTATAATGTGCCTTGGTGTGGGTCTGTTGTAATTTTGTATATTTGGAGTCCTATAAGCCTCTTGTACTTGATCTTCCATTTCATTCTTCAGATTTGGGAAATTTTCTGATAGTATTTCATTGAATAGATTGTTCATTCCTTTGGTCTGTTTCTCTAAGCCTTCCTCAATCCCAATAATTCTTAAATTTGGCCATTTCATTATATCCCATAGTTCTTGGAGATTCTGTTCATGATTTCTTACCATCTTCTCTGTTTGGTCCACTTTGTTTTCAAGGTTAAATATTTTGTCTTCCATATCTGAGGTTCTGTCTTCCAGGTGTTCTATCCTATTGGTTATGCTTTCTATGGAGTTCTTAATTTGGTTTATTGTTTCCTTCATTTCAAGGATTTCTGTTTGTTTTTTTTTTTCAATATCTCTAACTCTTTATTGAAATGATCTTTTGCTTCCTGTATTTGCTCTTTTAACTGTCAATTGGTGCTATCATTCAGTGCCTGCATTTGCTCTTGCATCTCGTCATTTGCTTCCCTGATCATTTTAATTATGTACATTCTGAACTCCTTTTCTGTCATTTCTTCTGCCATGCTGTCGTTGGGTTTCATTGATGTAACATCTAGATTTGTTTGCAGCATTTTCTTTCCTTGTTTTCTCATATTGTTCAGGTATCAGTTGACCGCTGTGATATTGCAGATTTCCTCTATTGACTTATAATATCCCTGAAGATTTCTATGGTCTCTTTTTTCAATTTTTCTTTGAAAGGTCTATCTTGTGGTGAGAGTTGTGTGTTAAAGTCACCCAGTATTATTGTGTTTTGGTCTATTTGGTTCCTGAAATTTAGAAGGGTTTGTTCGACATACATAGATGCTCTATTGTTTGGGGCATAAATATTTATGATTCTTATGTCTTGTTGATTTATGATTCCTTTATCCTGTATAAAATGTCCTTCTTTATCCCTTCTAACTTTGGCTTGAAGTCCAGTTTATCTGATATGAGGATGGAAACCCCTACTTTTTTGCAGAGCCATGTGAATGATATATTTTTTCCTAATCTTTCACCTTCAGTCTGTGGATGTCTTTTCCCATGAGATGAGTCTCTTGAAGGCAGAATATATTTAGGTCTTTTTTTTAAATCCAATCTGCCATTCTATGTCTTTTGATTGATGAGTTTAAGCCATGAACATTCAGGATTATTGTTGAGATATGATTTGTATTTCTGGTCATTTTGGTTTATTTTTGGTTTTTAAGTTGATTTGGTTTCTCATTTGATTGACTTTTCCTTTAGGGTTGTTCTTCCCTTTGCTGACTTTCAGTGTTGTTTTTCACTTCCTCTTCATGGACTATTTTACTGAGAAAGTTCTGTAGTGTAGACTTTCTATTTATAAATTCTTTTAACTTTTGTTTATCATGGAAGTTTTTTATTTTGTCATCAAATCTGAAGTTAGTTTTGCTGGATATAAGATTCTTTGTTGGCATCCATTTTCTTTCAGAGCTTGATATATATCTATATCTATATCTATCTATCTATCTATCTATCTATCTATCTATCTAGATGCAAACAATATGCAGCCTTAAATCAAATAGCCCCTATTAAGATGTTAACAGTATTGTCATAATAAACAGATGATTTGTTCAATTATTATCTACAACATGAACAATAGGCTTGCAATAAGTTCTATAATTTCTAATGATGGACAAAGAGAGAATGGGCGAAGGGTGTATGATGTGATGATGTTAATGAGGTAAGAAGTGAGAATACAGAGATACTTGATAATAGGAAAAGTAAAAGAGGAATCAAAAGAAGTTGGTTGTTATCAGGAGAAAAGAGAGACAGAGATTCAGAGGAAATAGATATAAGAGGGAAATAGAGATACCAAGTTAAAAAAAAGGAATCTACAACAAAATTGTAATATACCATTCAAACCTCCCAATTCTCAGTAGACTGATGAATGAGAAGTACTTGATTTCAAAGATGTGCTATGTTGGGTAGGGAGTCATGGATCAGGCTCATGTCTGGTACCAGAAAATGCTGTCCAAGTTGTCCCTGGGATCCCAGTGGGTGCTGGGCTGGTTGGCTGGACAAGCCAGGATCACGATGCCCTCACAACCTTTTCCCACTTACCAAACCCTTGCAAGGCTCTCTTCTGCCTCTACAGCAAGATGGTGTCTATTAGCATACCTAGCAGGAATACCTCAGATGTAGCCAAACCTGTAGGGCCCTTGGTGATGATCTTTCAGGTCCTGGCTGTTACCTCTAGATGGAAACAGCCACATCCCAAGTTGGTGGCGGTTGCAACGGTTAACCTGTAGGTACCTTGGTAATGAGCTTCTAGTCTCCAGAAGTTGTCACAAGATGGAAACTGGCCCAAATAAATATGGCGGTAGTGGTGGTGGAGAAAATCCAAGATGGTGAATAAGGTGCTCCAAGATGGAGGCTGCCATGCGTTGGTAGATGGGGAGCCGCAGCACAGTGCTTCTATGTGGGGCGCCAGTCTAGATCCACATGGGGTGGGCACGGGACTAGAAAACAGCATTCTTAAATGTTGCTGGTGTCAATGCAAAATGGTATAAAAAAAATCTCAAATGTGGGACAATTTGGTACTATTTTAATAAAACCACATGTCCATTAACCCCTCTACTTAGCAGTATGCCTTGCAGCAATATGAAGTGCATATTATCAAGGTTATTTATTGGGGCATTATTTGTCATTGCAAAATATTAGAGACTACCTAGATATCCTAGTTTAGGAAGAAGTTGAATAAAAAATATTATATACACACAAGTGAGTACTTTACAACTACATAACAGAATTAGAACTGATATGGAGTGAATTTTAGAGGAGCTGTATTAATATAAAAAGTAAGAGTTCAAAAGAACACAAACATATGCAAACATATAAGCATGAAAATGGAAAAATAAGAAAACAAAAAAATAGAAAGTCATGAATAAGTTACATATGCTGGTGGAGTAGTAAGGATATGGGAGGAAATGTCATTTCTCTGAGCTTTCTGAATATATTTGATTTTTGTATGTTAATGTTCTACATAAAAAAACTAAAATTAAAATATTAACAGTGAAGAAGGAAAAAGGTGAAAGCAAATGGAAATAAACAATTTTATTTATGATGCATACTATATCTAGAATGAAGAGAGGAAGGAAGAACTAATCCAAGTAATTTAGGAAGAATGTATTTGACTATATTTTTAGTGTTGGGTACAGTTGGGGAGAGGAGAGAATGTTTGCAACTAAAATTTGTATTCCTTTTGGAAAGATTATTTATTGTAGTGGTATAGAGAAAGTTATACTGAAACTATTCAAGATATATTAGATTATTTAACACATGATTAAAACTTATGATTTTTTTTTTTTTACTATTAGAGTTATTACTGTGAGAAAATGGGGCAAAATTACAGAACACAAAGAAGGTGACAAAGAACCCCATGGAAAGTTATAAGAATTAGAGGTGTCACCATGAATTTATGGATTTATGATATATCAAAAATGCATATGTAGCTGGGTGCATGCCTGTAATCCCAGCAGTTTGGGAGGTTGAGGCAGGAGGATTTGAGTTCAAAGCCAGCCTCAGCAATTTAGCAAGACCCTGTCTCTTACTAAAAACAAAAAACAAAAACCAAAAAAACTCAAGTGCCCCTGGTTTCAGTTCCCAATGCAAAAAAAAAAAAAAAAAAAAAATGTATCTGGGTGCTTATTTATATGCCCATACATTTATGTATGTGTATGTACATGTATATGTATGCTGGTAGATTTACTAATATATTTGTGTATACATACAGACATATATTTGTAGCTTTATCCAGTAAAAGGAACAAAAAGCAAAGTTACTCCTGGATCAATGAGGTTACATAGCACCCAGATCTAGATAACAGATCATTTCTCATGAAAAAGTCAGGAGGGGAGAGGGGAGGGGACAAGGGAAGATTGGGGGAACTTTGAATTGGGCGGAGGGGACTGGGGGAGAGAAAGATGGTGGAATGAGACAGATATTATTACCCTATGTACATGTATGATTGTACAAATGTTGTTACTCTACATGTGTACAACCAGAGAAATGAAAAGTTGCACTCCATTTGTATACAATGAATCAAAATGCATTCTGCTGTCATGTATAACTAATTAGAACAAATTTTTTAAAAAGTCAAGACAACTTGGAAAAAGAGTCAGTTCCAGAATTGAGGAAGGTACATGGGCCTAGGACATCTTATGTCAAAGAGAGGAAAGAAAATTTAAAAATCATGCAATGAATCAGTTCATAAGAACATAAGTAGCTTGATAGGATTCCTACTGGTCAACTCTAGGACCAGTCAAGTATGAAAATAAGAAGCATGAAGAACCATTGATGAAATATGAATTCATGAGTCCATAATCATAATAAATAAACAAATAAATAAGTATGTAGGTAGGAAAGCCCTTGCTTACAACAGAATTCTGAATACTAAATGATAAATATTAAGGGCATACTAGAATTAGAAAATCATTATTTTGTAACCATAATGATAAATATTGGATCAGTCAAAAATCATCAATGAATACTAAATCTAGATGGAAAACTTGATGAGGAACAGAATTATTGCTTATTAGTTTCAAGTGAGGGGAAAATATCAATGGTACATGGACGAAATTGAACAAGATTTGACAGGGTGATAAAAATTAACATCACCAGTGAAGGGCAGATAGATACAATGTGTCACAAGATATGATACCCTGTGAAGGCTACAAAGTAACATCTGGTCCTGAGGAAAGATCAGACAAAACTCAGATGAGGAATAGGTCATATATAAAGGTGCAATCATATGAATGTTCACAACATCTTATTCATACTAGTCCCAAAAAGAATACAAATGAAGTATTCATCAAAAGCAAATAGCATACAATAGAATTCTATTCAGTATTAAGT